>NW_016157241.1:249907-272343 GCF_001687245.7 Rhagoletis zephyria
ACATCTTGGCTGCAGGACTGCAATTGTCGACGTCGCCAAATTAAATCTATTTCTAATTTTGCCGGCGACAATGATTAGATGTAGTGCTGCAAAATTAAATTGTCGCAAAATTAATCACATATTCTTGATTGTTCATGTTTTTCTTATTTACTTAAATAAAAATACACAATTTGTGAAATAAATATACCAAAATGTCAAACTTTAAAATCAGCTGTTTGCTATGTCGCTGAGGTCTTCAAAATGTTTAAGAAGCTGGCTTCAAGGCGACATTTGTCGACAAAATGATGTCGCTGTCGTTACGTCGTGAAGTTGCAGTCGTCAAAGTGTTCCGAGCTTTATTGTAAATAAGAGTTAAAGTGTTCCGAGCTTGCCTCAGGTGTGTTCGCAGACGATTGGAAAATTACCTATATTAACCCTATGTTTAAAAATGGTAATAAAAGTAATGTGTGTCACTATAGGCCGATTTCTAAGCTATCAACAGTATCCAAAGTTTTTGAAAGTATTGTCAAAGACAAGTTATATTTTGCAACAAAAAATTTAATTTCTTCAAATCAACATGGCTTTGTTCCTAATAGGTCAACAGTTTCTAACCTAGCTGTTTTTAGTGAATACTGTATTACGTCTTTTGCTGATGGACATCAGGTAGATTGCATATACACGGATTTTGCGAAAGCTTTTGATAAAGTGTCTCACTCAATATTAATTAGTAAATTAGCTTGTCTTGGAAAAAAAATATTGTAGGACATTCTACTTTGCATGCCCTGAAATGAAGCAAAGAAGTGAAAAAAATAAAATATTGTAGGACATTCTACTTTGCATTCCCTGAAATGAAGCAAAGAAGCGAATTAAGAAAGAAATATTATAGGACATTCTACTTTGCATTCCCCAAAATGAAACAATGAAGCGAAATAAATAAAATATTGTAGGACATTCTACTTTGCATTACCGACAATGCCTAAAAGAAGCGAAAAAATTCGAAGGCATTATAACGCTATGCCTTCTAGAACACGTTACCACTACAAGCAATTACCGATTTTTTGCTGGGACTCGCTCAGTTGTCGCAAAAGTACACATACATACACGCATTTTTACTTGAAAATAAGTGTGTAGTGGTTAATATGTATACGATGCCATCTCCGTACAGCTCCTTCACTTCGCCTAGCACGCTCGCGTGCACGCAGTTTGCCCGCGACGTCGACTGCGTGCACCTCTGCTGTGCATCCCTAGGATACATTATGAGAGGCGAGCAGCACCTCCCAATTAATTGCACCAAGTAAACCATTTAACTTTGAAAAGTCACAAGCCCTGTAATTAAACAAAAATTCTCCACCAGGAAGTAGTAGATGGAAAATTATAAAATTCAAATTTAAAATCTAACGCAACATGATGCATATCAGGTGACGAAAGAGGCGAGTAGCATTCTTCAATATTGCAGTATATATTATCGCTGACGAAAATAAGATCTAAAATTCTATCCAGTTTATTAGCATACTTGTTAATTTGAATCAGATTAAGGCTTAGAAAACTATCGATTAGGTAGGATTCATGAACCCTAGTTACATTAACTGGTGTAAGACCAAAGGCTGAGAAAGCATTAGACCAGCCTACGTTACATAGGTTAAAATCACCTAAAACACAAACATGCTTATCATTTGACTTGTTATGAACTAAAGATATGACATTATCTGCATGCGCACGATAAATGTCATCATTGCTATTAGGAGGTATATAAGATACAATGAAATACAGTGAGTCATGTGATGAGGGTTCCTGTACGCACACGCAAAGTTGGTCGAGGAGAGTATTATTATCCTCAAGCGAAACTGAGTAAGAGTGTAGCTTTACGTGAAGGCGACGAGAACTCCACCGCCTCTTATATATCCGGTTTTGACAGAATCCCTATCCTTCCGAAATACATTATAATTGAGTCAAAGAATTCACTATCATAGAAATCAGCATTAAGCCAAGTCTCAACAATAACAATAACAGCATAGTCTGCGTGTGAACTAAAAATCCGCACTGCTTCTGTTTTTGTTCGAAGGCCAGATATATTTTGAAAATACACTTTTAAATCGCATACATTAGTTTTAACCTTTGAATTATTTACGTTACTGCCTCCTGATTTCCCTTTTTTTGTAAAAAACGAAAAGGACGTATATTGACATTTGCTGGCATAAGAGACACCGAGCTTAAAATTTACTCTACTGCGTTTAACTGGCGGAGTTTGTTGCTTTATTAAGGCATAGCATGAGATATGTGTTTTATCTACACCAGCGTGTCTAACAATATAGTCAACTATATTATCCGCAGTGACTGAGGGCAAAAACGACGATAAATGTAACCACTTTTTACGTTCCGCCACCTGTAAGTCAGAATTTGAGCTTGAACCGACAACTCTTAGTTGTTTGCGACGCTTCTTATTCTCAACCGTGGTCCAATGAGTGGCTGCTGGCACGCCAGCAGATGGAGAGATGTGGTCACCGTTACCAAAAACCAAAGCAGGCGTCGTAGTGTTAGTTCGTTGTAATGACGAAATATTATTCCCGGCAACAGCTTGCGAATAAGATAAAGAAGAATTATGTTGATGAGATTCGCATGAATATTCCTGAGCAGCAAGAGATTGCGCCCGAGCATTAGCAGCACCAAAAGACGAAGATGAGCAATTAATAGCACAAACGGCGGGNGCCTCCTGATTTCCCTTTTTTTGTAAAAAACGAAAAGGACGTATATTGACATTTGCTGGCATAAGAGACACCGAGCTTAAAATTTACTCTACTGCGTTTAACTGGCGGAGTTTGTTGCTTTATTAAGGCATAGCATGAGATATGTGTTTTATCTACACCAGCGTGTCTAACAATATAGTCAACTATATTATCCGCAGTGACTGAGGGCAAAAACGACGATAAATGTAACCACTTTTTACGTTCCGCCACCTGTAAGTCAGAATTTGAGCTTGAACCGACAACTCTTAGTTGTTTGCGACGCTTCTTATTCTCAACCGTGGTCCAATGAGTGGCTGCTGGCACGCCAGCAGATGGAGAGATGTGGTCACCGTTACCAAAAACCAAAGCAGGCGTCGTAGTGTTAGTTCGTTGTAATGACGAAATATTATTCCCGGCAACAGCTTGCGAATAAGATAAAGAAGAATTATGTTGATGAGATTCGCATGAATATTCCTGAGCAGCAAGAGATTGCGCCCGAGCATTAGCAGCACCAAAAGACGAAGATGAGCAATTAATAGCACAAACGGCGGGAGCATTCGCAGGAACAACAACAGTTTCAGCTGACAGCGAAACAGATGGCTGAGTAGATGTATGCATAGGCACAGTATATGACGACACCATCGTGCATACTGCATTATTAAGCGAAGTAGAGGCAGCAGCAGGAGAGTTAGCAACAAAGTAAACAGGCGGAGACGAAAACGAAGAGCATGAAAGTGAAAGATTAGACAAGTGTATACATAAATGATCAGAATGAAAAGAGAAATCGGTTAAGCGATGACTGTCTGTCCGTCCGTCCGTCCGTCTGTGCACACGATAACTCGAGTAAAAATTGAGATATCTTATAGGGAATTTACATGATTCAACTTTCACAGTCGATTAGTTGAACCAAAAGTTGAACGAAAGTAGGCAGCCGACCAACTTCATTGAAAGCGATTAGTTGAAAGGCCGTTTACACCAGGCGATTGTTGCTTTCAACTAAAAATCGCCTGAAAAATCGCCTCATGTAAATTCCCTATTAACGAAACTTGGTACGTGTACTTCTTTCGGGCGTAGGACGGATGGTATTGAAAATGGGCAAAATCGGACAATAACCACGGCTACCTCCCATATAACGGTAATTTTAAAAAATCCGTAAACTGCGATATTTTACTAACTACTAAAGATAATTCACTCAAAATTGATATTTATAATAACTTTTAGACGAAAAGTAAGAATATTATAAATTTTTGGAAAATGGGCACATGTGGGTGACATGTGTATATCTTGGTAACCGCTAAACCAATTTCTTCCAAACTTGGCACAGTTGTTGGCCCTGGCCGAAAATTTTTAAAATCGGACTATAACCACGCCCACATCCCATATAACAGTAATTTAGAGAAATACGAAAATCTTCGGTAAATCAGTAAATATTAAAGCTAATTTATTCAAAATTGATGCTTGCAGCAATTCTTTACCAAGAAATACGTTTATAATAAGATTTTGGAAAATGGGCGTGGCACCGCCCACTTATGATCACATATATGTATCTCGGTAACCGTTCTACCAATTTGTACCAAACTCGGTATGGTTTTCGTGCTTGCCACATAAATTGTTACAATCGGACTAAAATAACGGCCGCTTTTCATATAACGGTATATTTCAGAAATGCTTTAAACTTCAATATTTCGAAATTTAAGGACGCTAATTTACTCAAAATTGATACGCCCGGCTTACCATGTAGCGGTAGCTTTCGGAAATGTGAAAAACATATTTTTAATACTTGCGCCAGGTGTCTAATGTTCGACTCCGCCCGAACTAAGGCTTTCTTACTGGTTTCGTTATTAACTACTTCACTTTTTGCAGTGGTTAATACATATATCAAACGATAGGGAATTAAAATATCTATCAGAATTATAGATTTAAAAATCTATATATAAATACGCCACAAGAAAATTTTGCAATCCCTTTTTTGAAGGCACCATTCGCTCGATTTCAATGATACCTACACCGATTTAAAGGATATAACTTCCTCTAATCCATAAATGTTAATCCCGATATATTGGGGGCGTGGCATTTGACATATAGACTAAAATGTGAAAACCACTACATCTCTAAAACCAATCATGCTGGGGAACTGAAACTTAGCACAGATGCATAGATTATAAATACTCTGCTTACGGCGAAAAAGAGTTGGTACTGGAAAAGTGGGCGTGGCACTTCCCACACAAACTGAAATTCTTATATCGCTTATCTCTGGAACAGCTTAAGCTAACGTCCTGAAATTTGACACAGCAACATATGTTGTAAATACCGTAATTACGGCGAAAACTGGTAGATTTTAGAAAAGGGGGCGTGGAACCGCCCACACAAACTGCTATTCTCATATCGCTTATCTCTGGAACCGCTTATGCTGACGACCTGAAAATTGACACAGACACATATGTTGTCAATATCGTACTTACGGCGAAATGGTAGATTTTGGAAAAGGGGCGTGGCACCGCCTATACAAACTGAAACTCTTATATCGCCTATCTCTGGAACCGCTTTTGCCAACGCCCCGAAATTTTACACAGCTATTTATGATATCAATCACGTATTTATGGCGTAAAGTTATAGATAACGAGAAAGGGGCGTGGCACCGCTAATAAAAACTGAAAGGGGTTGTGTGTTAAAACAGAAAAATACTTGGAGTTATAAAAACTTTGGTTATGTAAGAGTTAAAAAAAATAGTAACTCGCGAATTTTCTGCTTTCTGAAATTAAAAAATTATACAACAGGCATGCAAATCTTTAAGCGCTGTTATAAAGTTTTTTCTGAAACTTATTTGTGTTTCTTGCTGTGATCTTAAATTTTGGTCATGGTAAATAACTTCTTAAGAAGTGAGCTGTTTGATATTTGGAGAAGTGTTGCTGAAACTTCTAACAAAAAGACAACAAGGTGTCCGTGATTATGTGATTAGTAAATTGAAAGAAATATCTGATGAAAATGCTCGTTCCAAAGTAAATAAAGTAAATGACTTTAGATTCGTAATCAGCAATCCAGAAAACCCCCAGATACCCAGTTACATAGAAAACTACCGATTTTTTTAAATTTTCGTCCGCCATATTGGATCCGCCATTTAGAATTTTTGGTAAATGACTTTAGATATGTAATCAGTGACCAAGAAAACCCCCAGATACCCAGTTTCATATAAATCTACCATTTTTTTTTTAAATTTCGTCCACCATATTGGATCCGCCATTTTGAATTTTTGATAAGTGACTTCAGATTCGTAGTCAGAGACCCAAAAATACCCTAGGTAAGAAGTGGTGTAAAGATCCATCAACGAGTATTTGTTTAAATAGTTTCATCCAGCTAGATTTGCGATCCGAACCACTGTGTGTCGTTCGCATATGTTTACACATCAAATTTCATGAGTACCTAGTACTCACGCATTTTTTCTAAGAGGCTTTCAATTAGACAGCGATGTTTAGCACACGTAAGTTCATCGTTTACATACAATACAAGGTACATTGTGTTGTTGTCGAATTTATACGTAAATACACCCGCATCAGCCGAAGCTTGCTCAAATCCGAAGCTCAGCTAAAAATGTACTATGCGTTTATTCCACTGCCTGGAAGCTTGCTTTAAACCATACAAGCTCTTTTGCAATTTACATACTTTGTCATTTGGTTGATAACCATATGGCTGCTCCATATAGATGTTTCCTTGTATCTGGCCATGTAGAAAAGCTGTATTAACGTCAAATTGAATAAGTTGCATGTTTTTCGCCGCTGAAATAGATGGAACTGTTCTTGCTGACTCATATCGAACAACTGGCGAAAACACTTCGGTGTAATCTACTCCGCGAATTTATGAACAGCCTCTAACAACTAGCCTAGCTTTATATTTTTAACCGACTTCCAAAAAAGAGGGAGGTTATCAGTTCGTCGGATTTTTTTTTTTTTAGGTATGTTACCGCATAACTTTGGACCACGTCAACCGATTTCGATAATTCTTTTTGCATCAACAGTCAACGACGTAACGTAGACGTAGGTTGACGCAGACACGATCTACCTTATGCGATTCGCGTGTTAACTAAAACTCATCACTGCATGGCGGTGACGTTGCCGTTGCTTCCCTCTCTCTCTATCAACAGTAAATTTGATATGCTGCTGCGTACGTCAACCTACGTTTACGCTACGTCGTTGACTAACTGAGCTTTAATCCCTGCAGGGAAAGCTACTGGTTGTGAACTAGAATTCGACCAGTTTGCTTTTCAGCCCAACTAGTTCACGTTCTATCCTTTTTCAATGTTAGCGACTGGTATTTTTAACATTGCGATGTCCTACGAGATGTCAATTGTCAGGCTATGCATCAGCATCTACTAGTAGAAATACTAGTAGCATCATACCAGTTGATGAGATAGTCTGCCAATTCATCCCCCGTGAAAAGCATAAGTGTGCCTTTTTGCTCGCGATGCTCCAGAAGTCACAATGGCCGACAGAGCAATGCACTCGCGTGGTAAGCCTGAGTACCCAGGTTCAAATCCTGGCGCAGGGAAAATTTTTTTATTTTTTATTTTATTTTTATTTTTTATAAATTTATTTTTTTGTTTAGGCTGTTTATTGTAATTTTTAAATTTAATAAAAAATATATTTTTGTTTAATTTCTTTTTTTTTTTATAGCACAAGCATTCTTCTTAAATGTTTTTTTGCAATGCAATTCGATTTTCAAATTTGTTATTTATTTATAAATTGAATAAATTGTTTTTACTTACATTTATTTAACTTAAAAATCCTTAACCACCTCCAAGCGGCCTCGAACCTGCGATTTCAGAACCAGAACCAGTAGTCTTCACGTCACGCCACAGCCGACATTTGTAACAAAAGCAATTAATTGCGTTTAATTTTTGGCTTGGCAATTCAAAGGCAGATGTCGCTGATGGCCTAAGTTCTTCGAAATTGGCGAACTGGTAGGCACTTCCTAGTTAATGAACTGGTATTTTTTCTAACTGGTTTGGCTTTTCACTGCAGGGAACACTTGCGTAGTTAGCTGATACGCAATCCACTCTCTTCTTTGCCCTCGACAACAGCTTTATTTTGATTCATGAAGAACACTCGCTCTGTGCCTTTCTACAACTTGGCGTCCATCGATTTCGTCGCCTTGGATATTGAAATAAAATGCTTGTCCAAATCAGGAACCAGCAAAACGTCGCTTATTGTGTACGCAGTTTGAAATCCAAGAGAAACGTTTCCTTTCATGTTGCCTTGTCCAACAACTTTCAGTTTGCGGCCATCTCCAACTCGTATGTGGAATACTTCATCCGGTAACTCAGAATAGTTAAAGAATAGCTCCCTCTGGAAAGACATGGTCCATAGCTCCAGAATCGGCGTAGAATACATTCAGGTTTTTGCTTTGCGATTCAGTCGATTTGTGCAAACTAAACAAATGTGAATTATCAGCATCAGCTGATTTCGGCCTTTTGACGTTTGGCTCCTTTCGTAGAACTAATGAATGCCCATTGCCTTCATGTTTGACTTGTTGGTCTTTTTGCTTTTTACGACATTCTCTGACCCAAGAGCCATCTTTTTGACAGTAGTTGCATTTTCCTTTAAGTTTTGTGAAGGTATTGTAGCTTTTGATTGATTTTGCCACGTAGGCTGATTTGTAGGTGACAGGTAATAAGGCCAATGGAAATAAGGTTAATTGACTTTATTTCCCACCCTGGTGCGAAATAAAGTCAATTGACATTATTACCTTTTCAAAAGCGAAATAAAGTCAACAAAAATTTGGAAATAAAGTCATTGACGCTATTTCCTCATTCAAATGGAAATAGCGTCAACAATGCTTAAAGTATGTCGATTCATAGAAAAAAATGTTGTTCTTACAATAAACATTGCCCCGTAAGTGTTGTTTTTTAATAGATGAAAAAGGTTATTGCCAAATCCTCAGTGGTGTGATATTAATCCACACACAATCATGAACTACCACCAATTGATTTTATTAAAAAAATTTAAATTACGAATATGTTAAAAACACGATGCGAAAACCTAAACGCCTGCGCACAGCTGGAATACGAGAAATATTTGAAGAAAGAGTGTAGAAATGATCCATAACTTGCAAAACATGTTTCGTTTCCACAAAAATAAAGCGAACACTATTAAATTGATGAAACAGTCCATGTCCAAAAACCCCGGAGGAACACTGAAAGAATTCTGTGTTTTAAATTAGCATATTTTGAACGAATTCGGAATGTCTAAGGTGGAAAAGAAACCAACCTTTCTATAAGGAAACAATTATAGAAAAAGACTTTTCTTACACTGTATTCATGTCTCCGCCAGCAATTTGTGACGACATCATTTAAAAGCAGCTAAGGAGAATGACGACACTATTTATTAGATGGCACCATTGGCGATTCAATGTGCCAAAATGGGGGTATAAACAATTATTGATTATTTAATATCGGAACCGAGATCATATAAGTTAATTGATTGGTTTTCACACACTTTTGAAACACAAATTATATGCTTTTTTACTGCAGACAAGTTGTTGCCCCAAAACACAGCAGAAATCTTCCAATTAGGGCTGCCAACTATCCTTAGTTATGAGGTGCCATATTGAGGATAAAAAAGTGCCAAAATGTGCCAAATAGAAAAATAAAAGTGCCAAAAAAGGTGTCATTCCTTTTAATCATTCACATTTAGCAATAAAATAAAGCTACATTTTCCAAACAAAAGTGCAATGATAAAATAAGATAAACCAGTTGAATAGCCTTTATAAATTAGAAAATTTTAGTTGAGAAAAAGAAGTGCACGCAAAGGATTTCACAAAAATGTATTGAAATTTTATTTTTTTTTACAAAAGTGCCATTTTGGCACTTTATGCCAAATCGAAAAATTAAGTGCCATTTGAAGTAAAATAGGGAAAAATGGCACGGTTTGAGCCAAGTTGGCATCCAATAACTTACAAATATAAAAATGTGAAATATCGAGGGCTTGAACTCATTAATACCCTCGATCTTGCACTCTATTTGCACAAAAACTAATTTTTGATTTTAGAAACCATCTGGGGCTTATTACCTGTCGTTATATAAGGTAACATTAATATCATTGACGGTAGTTAAATCGCGTGCCGAGGGGGCTGCGGCGTAGGGTGACGTGGTGTGCACGCCGGTCGCGCGTGGTGGCGCGCTAACGCGGATCGCCGCAAAGCTAAGCAAATATAATGTTTCAAAGAGAAATAATGTCAATGGATTTTATTTCGTTTTTAAAAAGGTAATAATGTCAATTGACTTTATTTCGCACCAGGGTGGGAAATAAAGTCAATTGACCTTATTTCCNTATTTCCGTTGATCTTGTTACCTGTAACCGATTTGTACACACCAATTTGCGTGCCACCTACGTGTAAATTGATGAGCGCCTCCTCATTAATTAAATGCTCAGTAAATTTTTCAACCTTTTGTGCGTCTTTTGGAATGGCATACCAGTTTGTGCGAACATAATCATATTTCGCTGGAAGACTACTTAAAATTTTTGCTATTATCATCGGCTCTTTCTGCTCGAGATTCATGTCTCTTAAACTTTGTGCAAGCGACGTTACTGTTGCGATGCAATCGATCATGCTCTCCTCTTCTCCCATCTTGCAGTTAATAAACTTTTCCAACAATGCTTGGGCTGATTGATCGCTTTTTTCAGAGTGAACATATTGAAGTCTAAACCACATTTCCACTGCCGTTCCACAGTCGGTCAAATACTTCAATTGGTCTAACTCAATTCCCCTTCTTAAAAATGCCTGAAACTCAGCATCTTTCTCATCCCATACCAACGCATTTGACGTAGTTCTGGTTTCAGTGCCCAATATGTATTTCCTAGTTTGTTTTCCGCCATATAAATTTTCATTTGGCGGCGCCACAGCTGGTAGTTTTGTCCATTGAAGAGGTGAATCTGATACTTCTTGGATTCTGACATGCTTACCTTTGCTTCAGGCTCAGCAATATTTAATGTTGTATCAAGTTCTATAATTTCAATAGATTCACAAAACTCCACGGTTTCGTCCACAATTGCTGAATCGGTGCTCAACGTGTTCGCGTTTTTTGGGAAATTTCCTCCATACGCGATGTCAAAAGTGTACAAAGTTTTGCCCGTGGCAAACTGGTCCCATAACCTTTTGCGATTGTTGAATGAATAAAAACGCGGATCTTGAAGTTCATTTTTGATATCTATTGAACTAACAATAGTATAAGTAGAATAATTTTCTGATCGCTAATCTTACACCCGGAAGTCCATACCCGAGCCAAAAAGGAACAGAAGGTAGGACAGGCGAGAAAAAAGAAAATATGTATAAAATGTACAGAAGAAAATTCTTATAGTACAACAGAGCTACCATATCAATTTATACGTATACAGAACTTAAGAAAGCGATTTCTTCAACAATCATTAAACATCTACGGTGATTGTTTATTAACAAATTGTATTCAATACAATTGGCGGCCGCTGTGGTGTAGTGGTAAACAGTGCGTGCTTCCACTCCGCAGGGCCTGGGAGCAAGCTCTGGTCAAAGAAACATCGCAAAAAAAAATTTATAAAAAAGGTTTTTCCTTACCAGCGGTCGCCCCTCGGCAGACAATGGCAAACCTCCAAGTGTAGTGTAGTACCATGAAAAACAGCTTCTCTTAAAAATACAATCGCCGTTCGGAGTCGACGTAAAACTTTATCATGTTCGCACTAACTGGTATGCCATTCCAAAAGACGCGCAAAAGGTTGGAAAATTGACTGAACATTTAATTAATGGTGTGTACAAATCAGCGTACGTGGCAAAATCAATCAAAAGCAACAATACCTTCACAAAACGTAAAGGCAAATGCAGCTATGTACTTTCAAAAAGATGGCCATTGGGTAACAGAATGTTGTAAAAAGCAAAAAGACCAACAAGTCAAACGTGAAGGCATTAGTTCTACGAAAGGAGCCAAACGTGAAAGTAAACATTCCTGTTGGATTTCAAACTTCGGACACAATCAGCGACGTTTTGCTGGTTCCTGATTTGGACAATAATTTTATTTCAATATCAAAGGCGACGAAATCGATGGACGCCAAGTTTTAGAAAGGCACAGGGGCGAGTGTTCCTCATGAATCAAAATAAAGCTGTTGTCGAGGGCAATGAAGAGAGAGGATTGCGTATCAGCTAACTACGCAAGTGTTAATGTACTTAGTTCTGAGCCAACAAACGTTGGCACGAACGTTTGGGACATGTAAATTTTAAAACACTTCAAGGAGTGAGTAACAAAAGCATCGTTTCAGACTTAAAAATTGCAGATACCTCAGGCGAAATACCATTTTGTAAAGGTTGCACTTATGGCAAAAAACATCGTCAATTATTTCCGAATACTGGCGAAAATAGGGCAAAATTACCTGGGGTGGAAGGTCTCCCTGTGCGGAAAAATGAGTACACCATCCACTAAGCTGCAAACTATTTTATGCTTTTAAAGCATGGCCACTCCAGATATTGCTTTGCTTATTTTATTAGAAGTAAAACTGAAGTGCTTGAAAAGCTGATGAACTTCGTGGCTGAAGTGCAAGCCGATGGTCATAAAATAAAAAGAATACGCTCAGACGGAGGATTAGAGTTTTGCAACGATGATGTGCGCAATTTTCTATTGCAACATAATATCAAGCATGAAGTAAGTACCCCTAGATCACCAGAACATAATGGGTTCATAGAACGGCAAAATCGGACAATGGTTGAATGCGCGAAAGCCATGGTGCGTGCAAGGGAGCTGCCTCTGTATTTATGGACAGAAGCGACAAACACTGCAGTGTACTTAAGAAATCGAACAGCGACTGAAGTTTTGGATGGCATCACTCCTTATGAAAAATGGTTCGGTAAGAGACCATCGGTCAAGCATTTACGAATATTCGGATCTGATGCATACGTTTTCCAGCGGCCCACAGTTAAATGGGGTCCGTCCACAATATGCATTTCGTAATTCGTACAAATAAATGATTAAAACACCGCTGACCTAATTTAAAATTGTAATGCTTATTGTAGGCAGTCTACGTATAATGCACATTACAATTTACAAACGAAGACGTATTGTAATGAACGCCCGAAAAGTATTCGGTCACATCATACTTTCCGATTACAGACAAAACCAGTATATAAAGGACGCTAACCACAAAGCGGCCATGCCTATGGCAAAGTAATCTGGGTTGTAATCCATTCATTCCGATATACCGCCTTCGAAGTTTTGAAGGAGTATTCGATTACGTAATTTGCATTTGCGCCGCTGGGTTTCGTAACTAAAGTGCAGCGCAAAAAATGGGAGAAAAACGCAATCAAATATTTAATGGCTGGATATAATGACCAAAGGAAGCCTTACAGGGTGTTTGATTCGCACGCCAGAAGAGTTTTTATTCGCAAAGATGTTCAATTTGTATGATTGTATGAAGAAACAGAAAAAGAAATACGAAAATTACAGAGAGGCGTACGAAACGAGGAGTGCAACTAAGCAAAAGGAGAGTGCTGGTGAGCAACAAATCGATGCTGAAGTTCACACAGTGCAGTATGAACCTTCGAATTTAGAACAGGCAGCAGAAAGCGAAGACAGTGTGAAATGGGCAGCAGCAGTTAATGACGAATTAAATACTCTGCAGAAAAATGAAACTTGGACACTCGTCGAACGCACTGACGATATGCATGTGTTGACTAATCGATGGGTTTGTAAATGGAAATATGACTCGAAGGGAAAAATAGAACAAGTAATTTTTAGCAAAAAAAACCGACTTAAACTCTCATCTAAAATAAAAATAAATATGTATAGAACCACCTGTGAGACACTACCTTTCCGATGCTGAAAGAATTATCGAAATCGGTTGACGTGGTCCAAAGTTATGCGGTAATATACCTAAAAAAAAACAAAAAAATCCGACGAACTGATAACCTCCTCCTTTTTGGAAGTCGGTTAAAAATATAAAGCTAGGCTAGTTGTTAGAGGCTGTTCACAAAATCGCGGAGTAGATTACACCGAAGTGTTTTTGCCAGTTGTTCGATATGAGTCGGTAAGAACAGTTCTATCTATTTCAGCGGCGAAAAACATGCAAATTATTCAATTTGACGTTAAGACAGCTTTTCTGCATGGCCAGATACAAGAAAACGTCTATATGGAGTAGCCATATGGTTATCAACAAAATGACAAAGTATGTAAATTGCAAAAGAGCTTCTATGGCTTAAAGTAGTGATGCACAGCAGAGGTGCACGCAGTCGACGTCGCGGGCAAACTGCGTGCTCGCGAGCGTGCTAGGCGAGGTGAAGTGAGCTGTACGGAGATGGCATCGTATACATATTAACCACTACACACTTATTTTCAAGTAAAAATGCGTGTATGTATGTGTACTTTTGCGACAACTGAGCCAGTGTGGCATCAGGCCACCAGAAAAAGCCAATTTTTCCAAAACAAAAGCGCCAAGTTTTTATTATCATGTTTAATAATTTTTTTGATTCAGTAAAAAATGTATATACATATCCATTTCCTCACGTTTTTATTAATAAATTAATTTCAATACATTTATAACAACTCAAAACATATTTAATTTACCTATTCCTCACATTTTATTCAGTAAATGAATTCCATCTTAATGTAGAATATTAGTGTTTAGTGTATACATACATACATATATACCTATGCATTCGGTGGGCTTAAATTAAAAAAGCATCACTAAATACCGCACGAAGCATTGAATTCCAATTATTTTGGCTTTTTGGTTTCCCAAAAGCACTAAATTTAGTGCAAAATGCACGACCTTGGCAACAGTGAGCTGAGCACATCAATGCTCAAACAGTGATGCCAGACCAAGTATTGAGTAAATGCGCTATGTATATTTTTCTTTTAAAACAAAAGTTCTAATTGGCGAGGGTATTGATTTTTGGTTCTTACATAGAACACTGACAAGATTCACAAACTTATCTTAGGACTTAAATAATTAAAATAATCAACATTATTTGTAGACGAATATATTTGTGTTCGTATGAAATAGTAGCTTATGTCGGGAGGCTGGCTTTAGTAAAATGTACCATTTCCTATATTCTTTAAACCACAAGGAATTTTTTTATGAAACTTTATACGAATATTGACTTGCTAGCATCGCCATTAACATTACCGTCTTTTACGTTTATTTTCCAAGAGTTCTTCAACGACTCGGCGCCAGTGAGTCTTTCGCAATCGTATGCTGCGAATGGTTCATTATACTAAAGCCAGTCTTCCGACATAAGCTACTATTCTATACGAACACAGATATGTATACTACCTAATAGGCTTGTAAAATGCCCAATACCCAAATCCCTCGCATGAGTTATTATCGGTTAAAAATTGGGTACGCTCAAATCTGGCATCGCTGCAGCAAGTACAGCGCCATTGAAACAGTGTTGATATTTTAAGTACAATTGTACTTTTTTCAGTACAATTAATTTTAAAATGTACAAAAGTACAATTTGCCGATTTTAAGAACAATTTCAACATCAAAAATACTTTTTGTACCAAACGCTCAAATCTCTTCTAGCACTTTGATTCTTAATCCGTTTACATTTAAGTATATACCTATATTTCATATTTGCTATAAAACGAAATTATGAATTGTAATTTTGAATGTAAACGTATCGGAATAAAAAGTTGCAAATTAGTGTGCAAATTTAATGAATTTTCCTGAGTTTTGCACAAAGTTTAGAGATTTTATTATTATGTTTTCTGGTGTAGAATGAACAATATTTTTATAAAAAGTTATCGAAAATAAATTAGAATAAAGAACTTTGCATATATTGCGAAAAATTCACTGTGCCAATACTTCTGTTCGGCACTGTATTTTATATAGGTACATATTTCGAGAAAAACTAAAAAACGAAATTGTAACCATTTTTTAATGAAAATGCTTGTTTTTCTAAAAAAAATGCGTAAATATATATATTTATATTGATATATCATTTTATAAAGTCAGGTTTAAGCACATGTTGCCTTTTTTCCGTATAAAACGGCAACACAAAAAGGAGAATTTTACTTCGTGAGGGTTATAATCCCTAAGTGCGGCCGCATACATCAAATTAAAGGTATCTTTATGCACTTTTTAGAAATAGTAATTTTTAGTTTTTTCGAAATATGTTTATAATATATATATATTGATATGCATATCAAATAAAAGCCTTTTCAATTACCTTCTACACCATATCCACGATTTGAAAATCGGTGCAATAGTTTTCGCTATATAAGCTTTTGAAAATATTGAAAATTCACTTTTACCCCCCTTTTGCTCCGCCCCTATTAATTTCAACCAAAAATGGTTTACACCTTTAAAATCAATAAAAAGGGGCGGACCACGCCCACTTTTCATTTTTCCTCAACGGCCGCTATACTGCACTTGTTCTAAAAAGATTTCTAAGATATCTTTGTTTGTTTGTACCTAATTACATATTGGTAATTTGTAACAATAAATTGCTCAAAAAGTTAAAAAAAGTGTACTTCTTTTTTATGTTTTGTACTGTTTTTTTTCTATCGAAAATATAAATATACTCCTTTCTCCGTTTCAGTATCTGGCAACCCTAAGCTTATATGGTAGACAGACGGAGAAAATTAATTTGAATTAATAAGCATAAATGCAAATTAAAATTTTACCCTTACAGACGGCAGTAATGCGAATAAACCAGCCGCAAGGTCGTGGGTTCGAGTCCCACGGCCAGTATACTTTTTTTATTTCTTTTTCATTCTTTTTTTTATAAGTTCTATATTTTTTTTACGTTACTTTCAGTTAGTTGTTGTTGAATTTTTAACAAAATTCATCTCTAAAAATTAAAACTAACTAATAGTAAAATAAGAAATGTGATATAGAATAAAGCAAATGAAAATAAAATAAAGTAAAATTAAATATATATAATAAAATAAAAAAATATAAAATAAATAATAAAAACAAAAAATGTTTCGCAATCGTTCCAACCGAGTATCGAACCTGGCAGCTACAGGCTTGTAGCTCGCAACTCTCACCACTCGGCTACCACGTACGCGAAACTCGACTGCTTCGTTTGCTTACTTGTACAAAAGACAACAACTGGCCGTTTTTACCAGTGCTGTTATCGAAAATTCCCCGGATCCGAGTTAATTCCCAAAAATGTCGTGCATTTGTTCGGCTGCTTATGCTCATTTTAAAGAGGAAAATGCATGAGTTAAAGCAAATTAAGGCTGGTTATGCAAATAATCGATCCCGTTTGTCTACCGTATTAGTGTTGTTCCGATACGAGGAACTACAAGTACTTACTCGATACTTTCTTCAAGTACTGAGTACTTTTTGTACTCGAATCCTTCCCGAAAGTACTTAGGTGGGTATCGAGTACGCGATTAAAGTATTACTTGCTTTTCCAAAAATTCTGAATTTCGGTTCTGACAATATATGAATCATGCTGTTGTGGTTTTTGCACCACGTTAAGTTGGCTAATAAAGAAAGTGTCAATTCCTGCTTTCCCGTACTAGTCAATTATTAAAATTTTGCAAGATACAAACTTGTGGCTACTTTTTCGGTAAGTTTTGGTCGGAGAGTACTCGAACCGATTCTGTTTTTCTTCACATGACATAAGTATTTACAATGAGTTCGATATGAGTAAGTATCGAGTACTTCTCTCGGATACATTTATGGCATCGATACTTTTCTTCAATATTTTTAAAGAGTACAGGTATCGAGTACAAGGTCGTATCGGAACAACACTACCTAAGCTTTTATGAGCGGAGGTATTGAACTTGAACGAAGTGGTTCATTTGTTTATTAATATGCTTAGAATATGAAAAAAGTATGGGGCACATTAAAGAATATAAGCAGAGAAATAATCACAAAGCTAAGGATCAGAGAGCAACGCCGCCGCTTAGAAAGAGGAAATAGTTGAAGTTACTTGTGTTCAAAATTTCTTCTTTTATCTTATTTTTTGTATTTCTTTGCAGGTAAACCCTGTGAACACCAAAACGCTCCTGAACCCCTAATCACATTAGTGGATGGGGGATTATGGAAAGGGCGGTATGACGTGGGGCATGTTTATGCTACGGCCTCACCCCGATGTAATACGCGAGTGGTTCCGGGGAGGTGGCTTTTGGAGAGTTTCGCACGGGCCACTTGATGGATAGTTTCCCTATCCCAACGTCCGTTAAAAAAAAAAAAACACTTATGTTCAAGTAAAAATGCGTGTATGTATGTGTACTTTTGCGACAACTGAGCCAGCGTGGCATCAGGCCACCAGAAAAAGCCAATTTTTCCAAAACAAAAGCGCCAAGTTTTTATTATCATGTTTAATAATTTTTTTGATTCAGTAAAAAATGTATATACATATCCATTTCCTCACGTTTTTATTAATAAATTAATTTCAATACATTTATAACAACTCAAAACATATTTAATTTACCTATTCCTCACATTTTATTCAGTAAATGAATTCCATCTTAATGTAGAATATTAGTGTTTAGTGTATACATACATACATATATACCTATGCATTCGGTGGGCTTAAATTAAAAAAGCATCACTAAATACCGCACGAAGCATTGAATTCCAATTATTTTGGCTTTTTGGTTTCCCAAAAGCACTAAATTTAGTGCAAAATGCACGACCTTGGCAACAGTGAGCTGAGCACATCAATGCTCAAACAGTGATGCCAGACCAAGTATTGAGTAAATGCGCTATGTATATTTTTCTTTTAAAGCAAAAGTTCTAATTGGCGAGGGTATTGATTTTTGGTTCTTACATAGAACACTGATAAGATTCACAAACTTATCTTAGGACTTAATTAAAATAATCAACATTATTTGTAGACGAATATATTTGTGTTCGTATGAAATAGTAGCTTATGTCGGGAGGCTGGCTTTAGTAAAATGTACCATTTCCTATATTCTTTAAACCACAAGGAATTTTTTTATGAAACTTTATACGAATATTGACTTGCTAGCATCGCCATTAACATTACCGTCTTTTACGTTTATTTTCCAAGAGTTCTTCAACGACTCGGCGCCAGTGAGTCTTTCGCAATCGTATGCTGCGAATGGTTCATTATACTAAAGCCAGTCTTCCGACATAAGCTACTATTCTATACGAACACAGATATGTATACTTCCTAATAGGCTTGTAAAATGCCCAATACCCAAATCCCTCGCATGAGTTATTATCGGTAAAAAATTGGGTACGCTCAAATCTGGCATCGCTGCAGCAAGTACAGCGCCAGTGAAACAGTGTTGATATTTTAAGTACAATTGTACTTTTTTCAGTACAATTAATTTTAAAATGTACAAAAGTACAATTTGCCGATTTTAAGAACAATTTCAACATCAAAAATACTTTTTGTACCAAACGCTCAAATCTCTTCTAGCACTTTGATTCTTAATCCGTTTACATTTAAGTAAATGGATATACCTATATTTCATATTTGCTACAAAACGAAATTATGAATTGTAATTTTGAATGTAAACGTGATTGTGAACAGTAATATTAGTGATGTGCGTTATGGTGATTGCGATTTCTTATCACCGGCGGGTGAAATATCCCTCATCGCTATTTATTTTGAAAAAATCTTTGGAAATGCAATTTACCTAATGGCGATCCTGCAGAAATAGAAGTAATTGAGCAATTCGGGGGTTGAAAGTAAAAAAATGTATGTAAATTCCATGCGTTGAAATTATAAATTTCCCTTGAGGATTTCCATTTTATCGATAGTGATCTCATTTTATGTTCATTAATATGAACTGACCTATATAGTGTATTAATGTTTTATCATCATTGTCTTCATCTTTGACAAAATTACACGGTCACCCGGTATTTATTTTATTTTTTTAAATAATTTTAATTATTTTTTTTATAAAATTGTAGCTCATTATCAAACAAAAACCTTGCAAATAAATCGAAACTTGAAAGAATGAAAAAAATCAACAAAGTTTCATCAAATTTTCACAGTTTTTGTTCAGAATTTGTAGACATGTTTTGGGTTAACAATTTTGTAGCCCATTCATTCTAGTATAATAAGGTGCAAGTTTGAAGTGTCTAGAAAATACCATTGATTTTTTGAATTTTTCTGTTTGCGGTGTTGCGCACTTTCTTCCATATAACGAACGTTCGCATTTTATGTTATATGGATGAATGCGCGTGTAGCGTTGTTGTTTTTTATTCCAATATTTTAAATTAAGCTTTATTTTATAGTTTTTCTTAGACAATGATAAATGATGTACACAAATTTCAGTATGGAAAAAAAGTGCAACACCTTCAACGAAAAAAGTTCTCAAAAATCTACGCGAATTGAATGTACTATCTCGATCATTTAAACATCTCGGACTCGCCCACCACTAAAAGTGATTATTTAAATCTAAAGTATATATTAAATGATATTTAATATTTGCTTTAGAGATGAAATTTCGACAAATTTGTTTAAACAAAAATGTTAAGCGCATATGCAGAATGTGGAAGCGAGATTCTTCTGCTTGCGTTTCTATGTTTACATCATTTATCAGTTTAAGCACATACGATTAAATGTAAAAAAATATATTTTTAATTGCGGATCCGAAAGAAATATTTATTAGTTGCATTGAGTTACGCAAAAATAGTGCCGAAAATCAATCGATTGTGCCGAAGGTGCCGGCTGCTTCCGAAAGGGCCGAAAATGGCACAATGCACACTCATTTTCCATCACTGTCACACATACAATCTCACTATTCTGTTGACTTCGTTTTCCCCTTCCGATAACTTTTTGCTTCCCCGCTTGCTCAGCACCGCTGTGCAAAGCTTTGCACGCGCAGTCGCCCGCGACGCATATATGCTGATATGGGCATCCCTAGCTTAAAGCAAGCTTCCAGACAGTGGAATAAACGCATAGTAGATTTTTTGCAGAGCTTCGGATTTGAGCAAGCTTCGGCTGATGCGGGTGTATTTGCGTATAAATTCGACAACAACACGATGTACCTTGTATTGTATGTAGACGATGAACTTACATGTGCTGAACATCGCTGTCTAATCCCTGCAAAAAATGGGACTAATCCGGGATGACTCCGGGAGCAATCGCAATGGAGCATGGAAATAATACCACTTTTGATCTCTTTATATGGAATGAACTGATGTCCTATGAAGAGACTAATTGTTCGCCTTTATACCCGAACGGTATAAAAAGCGACTAGTCACTTTTAAAAAATAAAAATAAAAATTTGGGCCAGCTGAGATCCGAACCGGGGTGCTCAGTTTTGTTAGGCGAATACTCTCTCTGTGTGCCAACGATGCACATGAAATTTCATTGACTAAGTGCGTACATATCATTAAATCGTTAATAGTACTCGTTAGAGATGAGTTGGGGACTAATTGGTCTCCAATTATACCCATAAGGGATGAGTCGAGACTAATTGGCCTTCATTGATACCCTAATTAATGCCCAATTGTACCCGATTAAGAGTAATCTCGGAATACTCTCTTTAGAGATTAGTCGCACAATTTTTTGCAGGGATTGAAAGCCTCTTAGAAAAAATGCGTGAGTACTAGGTACTCATGAAATTTGATGTGTAAACATATGCGAACGGCAGAGCATAAAAGTATGTTTATATATAAACTAGCTGTACTCTGCCACGTTTTGCTGTGGCATATTCCTGTTATATGGATGATAAACTATTAACGAAACAAAGCATACGTTTCATATGTGTTTGGTTATGTAATAAGTACTTGTGAGCACACAATATTTATTGGTTTTCCATTCTCTGCATAGATATCAAGGATATCTGGTTTGCCCACACAGGAACACGCAACATCTGAGAAGCAATCCGCTTCTAAATCTAAACCATACTTTCCAAAGTTCGACCTGGAGCATTACCTACGCCCACGCGTAGAAGCCTGTAAATCTTCCGTAAGATCTTTCTCTCGAATACTCCAAAAGCCGCCTCATCGAATGTTGTCATTGTTTAAGCGCCATATAACAGCTCGGGCATGATGAGTGACTTATAGAGTGCGGTTTTTGTACGTCGAGAAAGGACTTTACTCCCGAATTGCCTACTCAGTCCAAAGTAGCACTTGTTGGCAAGAGTAATTCTGCGTGAGTTTTTCATGCTGATATTTTTATCGGTGATAATGCTGGTTCCCTAGTAAACGAAATTCTCCACTTTTCCTAAATTATAACTGTCAACAGTGAGGTGGGTTCCAAGGCGCAAATGCGCTGACTGTTTTTTTTTATGACAGGAGATACTTCGTCTTGTCCTCGTTTACCACCAGCCGCATTCGCTTTGCTTCCTTATCCAGCTTGGAAAAGGCAGAAAAGACTTCGCGGTTTTTGTTACCGATGATGTCGATGTCATCGCACACGCCTTGTAAAAAAAATGTTCCGACATGGTTCAGTTCTGCAGCTCTTAACATTTGCCTCATGCGATCGAAAATGCCCTTCTGCTTTCGCTTTAACTTGAGAATCCTTGATCGGGAATAGGAGTTCATTATAGTAATGATAATCATAATATTATTATGATATCTCATGTTATTCAAAATTTCTTTACTCGCAATATACGTAGTAGGCTATGGCGACCACAAGCAAAATTTTTTACGACTAAAAGTTAAGTGATTTATAATGCTAGGGAATGGTGTCAACAATTTTAACTTTCATTAAGTATTTTGATACCCGAGCGCACTTGTGCACAAGGGTATATTAATTTTGTTCACATAACGGTTGTTTGTAACAGCCAAAACGAATCGAGATAGATATAGACAAATGTATACATAAATGATCAGG
>NW_016157241.1:281065-284911 GCF_001687245.7 Rhagoletis zephyria
GCATTTATTTAAGTTGAAAGAAGAGAAATTTCTTTGTTAGGCATCTCCTCTTACTCGCCTTCTCTTTGCGCAACGTTGTATTCTATCCAAGGCAAATTCATATGTTCTTACCACGAGCTGATATATTCATGTGGTAGCAAGAGTATAAAAAAATAAAAATTACCTAACCTCGTAGGCCTATTCACGAAATCATTTCATGAATTTGAATAGAAACTCAGTGCATAAACAAGATTTACAAAATCTATTTCGGAGGATTTATAACAAAAAGGAGAAAAATTTGGCATTAAATCGATGGATATAACATATAATGTTTTTTGCTATGTTTTTACCACTAAAATGGAATGCCGTTATACAACATGCCCATTAACGTTGCGACGAGTTGTACAACTTGCCAGAAAATGAAAATAGATTTATCTTTCATAGAACTTCATTTAACAGGCCCATAAACGTTGCAATCTAGAGCACAAAATCACCAAGTTGAATCAACGGTCGCAACGTTTATGTCTTTCTTTAAGAAACACCGAGGCGAAAATTTCAACTGCTCCTGTAACACTACCTTATATGAATTCGCCTTGCTATCATCCTCAGTAGCGGAAGCACAAAAACTACTCTAACAAATTATACGCAAAATGCCAAACATAAACAAATGTACAACAAGCACATCATTTTGACAATCGGTACAATTCGCCTTGAAATTGGCTGCTCTGGTAAAACCACTTTGCATGAATACGCCTTGATATCAAGGAGCAGTGTTACTGGAGCCAAGTCGAGTTTATACAAGGTGGTGTTGGCAGAACAATAACATTTTCTCGGCGGTACTTCTAAATGTCTAACTGATGTGTTTGACGTATGTACATACATTAGTGGTAATACTTCCCTGCAAAAAATGCGACTACTCCGGGATGACTTCGGGAGCAATCGCAAAGTAACTTGCGACTAATACCACTTTTGATATCTTTATATGGAATGAACTGTTCGCTTCTGGTCGAGAGTGTCCTATGAAAAGACTAATTGTTTCCTTTTGTACCCGAACGGGCATAAAAAGCGACTAGTCACTTTTAAATAATAAAAATTTGCACCAGCTGCGATTCGAACCGGGGTTCTCAGTTTTGTTGAGGAATACTCTCTCCCTGTGCCAATGAAGCACATGAAATTTCATTGACTAAGTGCATACATGTCATTAAATCGGAGGAGTCGGGAAATAATTGATCTCCAGTTATCGACTAATTGATCTCCAATAATATCCGCGTCGAGAACATGACCTCGAATTTAATAGAACTATAAGTATTCTCAAATCGATATATCTTGCGATGAATCCCAATACTGCCAAATGAATTGTATGTATGAATAACGTTTGTATGAATTACTTATTTGCAACTCTGTTCAAATCTCGTAAACTTAAGCGGTGTACTATTTCGATTTTCGAACATTGTAAGCGATGGTACGGAGCGGCCCGATCTCGCCAGCCTAAAGTTAGTCGTTTTCTGACCGCAACCGCCGTAACACTTACTACTTCCGATTTGTATCTTTTCAAGCCCCTCCGGCAATTAATATCCTAAAGCCTATGAATTGAATAAACTTTGTTAAGTCTTAAACATTAACTGTCTCGTACTTTTCATTTCCGGATGCGGATTCGCGTACGTACGTAGGTATACCAGTGCGATACGCGCTCAACCAATTCTCCGATAAACATACATAAAAAAGCGTCCTCAACATCGTAACAACCCGTATGAGACTAGTTGCGACTAATTAATGCCAAATTGTACCCGATTGAGAGTAATCTCGGAATACTTCCTTTAGAGATTACTCGCACAATTTTTTGCAGGGTCGCTTTGTGTACGCACACAGTTGAGTGTGAGCTTGTAAAATACGCATATTATACATTTTAAATTATTTTTAAATCTATAATTCTGATAGATATTTTAATTTTCTATCGTTTGATATATGTATTAACTACTGCAGAAAGTGAAGTAGTTAATAACGAAAATATTGGTCAAAATAAAAAATTCATGTCCACGCTCGCATTGAACTGTATAGTGTGAGCTTTATTGTAATTTTTGTTTATGTTCTGCCAACACCGCCTTGTATAATTCGCCTTGGCTGGTGGTGATTAGATTTGTCTTCGTTTGTACTACATATATATATCCATGCATCCAAACATAGATATGTACATACATACAAACATATCTATTGCTGTCCATAAGTACGTACATACATATGTTCATCATTATATCATAGAACCACGTTTGCTTCATCATACATATGTATATCCATACAAACATACATACATATCTATGTACGAATGTACACCAAGCACGCCTGCTTCGTTGTTATTAACTTTGCCGCTACCAGCAGCGCTGAAATGCAAAACGGATTCATACATACATATGCACATATATATGTACGTATGTATGAAAGTACTCGTATGCTTGCGCGTTGAAGATTTTTGTGCTATCGCTTTGTATTGCTGTGCATACGTCGTTTCTTTCTTTTTTCCCTTTATCTATACTCTATCTTCCTTCTTACTCATGTAACGTTTTCAGTTTTAAAAATTTCACTCTCCAATTTTGCGATACTGCCGCCTAAGAAGATTCACTTCAAAAAGAAGGTACCCTACAGCATTATTTAGAGACAGTCTAGCAAAGCGCGAGTTCCGCCCTGCAAATTTCAGAACTATCTCTGAACTACTGCAAAAGCGATGCAGAGCTGGACGGTTGAAACTCACGTGGGGCTAGTTGCGCTGTCATCAATGTTACTCCTCCTGGTCAGGTGAAAGCTGGAAAAAGATGCACAAATATACCATACTATATTTTTTCATACATAATAGAAAACTGTTTTCATTTATTTAATATGTAATTCCCTCATTTATGGTGTAACGACTAAAATATTTCCAAAAAGTCGTTACTGGTAACATTAATGACATTTTTATACATTACAAGCGGGCCCATGCGCAGTCTGCGCAGACAGAAATACACAGTAAATTCATCCCTCTTTGTAGCCACAGATAGAAGCAGACTGTTCTAATAGTTCGCGGAAATAATTATTCTTATAAACCCCTTATTTTTATTATACATATATTACAAAGCATTAATGAGATTTATAGTACATCAGAACTTATACTTATTAGGTACATACATAAAAACATATTACAAACTGACTGATATATGAGTATCATGAGTTGAGGGAAACATGGTGTCACTTACTTTGTATACAATATTGGAGGAGAAAATATATTCAGAATTAACTTTTTGATTAAATGTTTCTTTAACAGTAACAATAATATCTGAGAATCGTCGTACTCTAGTTTAAAACAAAATTGTCCTCTACCCGAAATATTTTCAAAGTTCACCTGCACTGAAGCAAACGCAAGACCGTTGTTAAATTTACGGATATTCTCCAAATAGTTTTTTGTGATGTCATCATTGCGCTCAATAAGTTCTTTCAGCTCATCGCGGACAGAAATTGGTGGTAAACTCACCTTGCTCTTGTGGCAACAGATGGATGCAGTATTATCAGCTGCCTCGCCTGGATAAAGTTTAGCTGAGCAAAACTCACATATCTTCTCCATGCGTTCAGCACAATTTGATTATATCTCATCGTCTTTAAGGAAGAGACGTGCACCGCAATACGTCTTTAGTAGCTTTTCTTGCCGCCTCCTTGCACTGACATCTTCACTTAATCGCTGAAAATATGATGGCACAAAACACTACTAAATTGGGGAGTGAATTTTTTCCTTTGTTCGGCCCGTTGTTTCTGCCTTTGGTTCCGCATACATTCCCTAGCTCGTTGCAAATAGATCTGCCGTTGTTGCATATCTTGGTTTATTGGAAGGCAATTACGTTTTTT
>NW_016157241.1:285080-285369 GCF_001687245.7 Rhagoletis zephyria
TAATACCAAACACCAATATGCTTACCATACCAATAATACTCGTAATAAATGTATTGCTTAGCAGTTCTCATAAAAGGAATATCCGAATATTTTTCCGACAGGGTAGCCAGAAACAATATGGGCTGCAAATAAGATTGTGATGCGAAATTTATAAAAAAATATCATAATACCAATATACATTTGAATGTACTTACCGTATCTACAATTTACGCGATAAATATATTTCTCAGCTTTTATCATAAGAGGAAAAAGTGAATATTTTTAACTGACAGCGCAGACTGCTACAATT
>NW_016157241.1:285394-287761 GCF_001687245.7 Rhagoletis zephyria
CACAGTATTTTGAAGTTAAGTGTTATTATGGTGATGCCACAGATGGCGCGCTTTAACGGCTTCGTTCATGTACGAATTGTGTGGTTTATATGCAGAATTGAGTAAGAATTCGTGAATGATTTCATGAAATCATGAAAACTAAAAAAAAGCAGCATAAATATTTAGCAGCTATCAATACTTATCAAAAGTTTTGAAAAAAATGTTATTTGTAACTTTTTATTTTTATAGTTAAATATTTAAGTGTTTTCTGATATTATTTTAGACATAATAATCTATTGGGGGAAAATAGTGTATTTAAAATTTTTTATATAGAAATAATGTTGTCTTGATGTTGTATTTAGTAGTAAAGATATATACCCGTATATAAACATATATAAGAACTGAGGAATACAAAAAGCATTTTATGTTAAAGATTTAGATTTTGAATGCCATCTAAAGTGCACGATGACTCACACGTGAAAGATTTTGTTAGTTGTGACGACTTTATATAATTTTCACCAGTTTATGGTTACGGTGTGCGTAGTAGCGCGTAAAGCGCGGTTTCAAAATTGAATCCCAATACGATCACAATATGGTTTTCGGCATTTATATTTGAATTTATGTAAGTATATTCACTACATTTAGAATGAAAAAGTTTAATTTGATGTGAATTACTTGGAAAAAATTGTATTTATTTATTACTTCAATAGTAAATATTTTACTGTAAAAAATTAATAATAGATTACCTACTTATTAACGGATAGGCTTTTTAAAAGATCGTAATTGTATAAAAAAAATGTTGTGCTCACTTTACGAATTCGTACCTAATCCTGTATACATTTTTGACCTCATAATTCATTAGTATTGTAAAAGTATTGAAGTGCTATTGTGACTGTAGGCTCGGTTTATTATTGTTTATTTGTTATTGACGTTTGGTTTTTCTTCTTTTTGCTCATAAATAAATCACAAAAGGCAATTTTCAGAGTTGTATTCGCGAAATCAATTTCGCTGAAAATTCATACGCAATTTCGCGTGATATTTTTTTATATGGTCAAATTGAGAATTGTATCGCGATTTTAGCTGAAATTGGGGATAATGACGAAACTGCGGAACTCAGGCATAGTGGAAATACCCTTTATGAATTTTATACCACAACTTTGATATTGTACCACATTTGCCAATTTTTGGCTATTCTACAATGTTATTTTTTTTATTATTTCCTTGACTACTGCACATTTTACTATATGTATATATATAATTATATAGGAAAATTGAGGAACAGTATTTTCCTAACGGTGATTTTTTCAATGTGGTTCTAAATTGTGTAACATTATTTAAAATTTTCCTTTTTTATTTATAAATTTACGGTCTTAATATTGGGCACTATACTATGTAATTCCTTATTATTCTTTTCTCTCTTATTGTCGAGTCCCATAATTCAATATTGATATTTGATATTGTACCACATTTTCCAATTTTTGGCTATTCTACAATGTTATTTTTTTTTATTCATTGACTACTGCACATTTTACTATATGTATATATATAATTATATAGGAAAATTGAGGCACAGTATTTTCCTAACGGTGATTTTTTCAATGTTGTTCTAAATTGTGTAACATTATTTTAAATTTTCCTTTTTTATTTATAAATTTACGGTCTTAATATTGGGCACCATACTATTTAATTCCTTATTATTCTTTTCTCTCTTATTGTCGAGTCCCATGATTCAATAATAAAAGGATAATTATGAGATAATTACAAAACAAAAGGTTGCACTTACGAAGGACAGAGAAAGAGGAAGAATGAAATCCCTTGGTGCGAAAATGGTAGTAGAAAAGTACGCAAAGTCGGCAATTAGTAGTGAATTTCCTTTTGCGAATTCTAATGTATTTGCAGGAAAATTGGCATTTCAAACGAAGTATTAAGAATTATACGTGAATTTTGAAATTAATTTCATTGGTTAATTGTGCTTTACTGGCCGTCTCCACAGGATAAAATTTATTGCTGCCCAGCTGTCATTTTGGTCGCTAGATATAAGTTATATCAGCGGCAATATTTGTGTGGGCTTTTTTATATCTTGATATAAGCATTTGTATGATAGCTTCGAAAACGTATTTTTGCCGGATTTAATCGCTTAAAAAATTAAAAAAATAAGCTATTTTACAACCAAATACATACATACAAATATTTTAACAGGAAACAGCTAAATTTTTGCTTTTATATTAAAATAATAATGATGTTGCAGCCACGAAGTTTTCGTGGAAATGTAAATGTAGCTGCCAAACTACCAAATTGCCGGCAATAGATGGCAAGATATAAGCTCTGATATATATTGCTCTCGAAGAGCAATGAGCGGTCTCCATTGGCAAATTATATTCTGACATA
>NW_016157241.1:289808-298687 GCF_001687245.7 Rhagoletis zephyria
GTATGGAGAGGCAACTATCTGGAAGTATTTTACATAAAAAATTTACTAAGTATTGCCCGGTTTGTAGTTGCAGTTAAAGAAAACACATGAAAAGGCACGATTTTTTTTTAAATTCGAAAAATGTAAATATTTAAAAACGGTTGACA
Organism: Rhagoletis zephyria; assembly: GCF_001687245.7. Classification (NCBI taxonomy): domain Eukaryota; kingdom Metazoa; phylum Arthropoda; class Insecta; order Diptera; family Tephritidae; genus Rhagoletis; species Rhagoletis zephyria. The sequence goes on from NW_016157241.1 coordinate 289,955, forward strand.
CTTTTACCTGAAAATTTTTTGTTTATCAGGGAGCTCACCCCCCCCCTACCTTCCCCTAAAGTTTGGCACGTTACTTCTGGGACACCCTGTATATTTTACCTACATTGCATTTGAGTATGGAGAGGCAACTATCTGGAAGTATTTTACATAAAAAATTTACTAAGTATTGCCCGGTTTGTAGTTGCAGTTAAAGAAAACACATGGAAAGGCAGGATTTTTTTTTAAATTCGAAAAACTGTAAATATTTAAAAAACGGTTACACTTTTACCTGAAAATTTTTTGTTTATCAGGGAGCTCACCCCCCACCCACCTTCCCCTAAAGTTTGGCACGTTACTTCTGGGACACCCTGTATGTATCAAGATATAAACTTTATCCTGTGGAGACGGGCAGTCATTTGAATATAAAAATAAACATATTGCACAATGAACGTATACTTATATTTCACACGTACATAAGCTACTATTTTTTTTAATTTGCAAAGAAGCAACTCGGTGCCACGGATAAGCGAGCTGTGCGAGAGAGACAACTGTCAAACCTACTATCGAACCATTAATTATTGAATTATGTGTGCCCCCACCACTGTCGTATACGGTGTAAGCGATGCTGCAGTCACAATAGTGCTTCAGTACAAAATACCTTTAGTGTGGGTTAACAATGGTAAATTAAAAACAAAAACAAAAAAACAAATTTCTTTACTTCAGAGGAGTTATTATGACCATTAATATTACCTAATAACCACTCAGGGGACCTCTGACTTTTCAAATGACACCTCATTAGTGCAACTGCTTACATAGGAAAATAGAAAAAGGGAGACTAACAAGAAAACACCTTAGAGAAATAATATATATGATGATGATGATGACGATGATGATGATATGTAAGTATACATATTACGTACATATTTAATGCAAATTATAACCATACAATTTAGTTAAGCTGCACTTAACACCAAAAATCTCCGTACTCCATTTATTTTTATTCACAATATTATTATTATTTATTGTATTCACAATATATTGAGAGCTTAAATTTGTTTGTTTATATTTTTTTTAAATGATCATGCTTAGACAAAATCATATAAACCCAGTTTTCAAGCTTTGTACAAAACAAAGCAAAAATCGACGATTTTTCTTCAAAATTTTAGACCTTGTAGTCATATTAAAAAATAAATAAATAAACAAAAGTGTTAGCAATCTCACTTTGAAATGGGGGTGCTATTGATATGACCGATACTGTGCATACGTAAATATACTTATCACTGAGCACCTACAATATATAGTTGTGCAGTGATTTTTGAGGGGAAATACACCTTTGGTTTCGGTAGGGGTAAAATTTGCGAAGCTGTAACGCATATCCCAGTAGAAAATTTCGAAGGGCTGAGCATGTGTATTTCAGCAGAAAATTTTTATTTTCGTTGGAAGCACCCTGTGTTTACTTGCTATTGTAAATGGTTGCATACGTTTAGGCGTATGGATAGTAAGAGGAAATGCAGTAAATTGATTATTACTTCCGATTATGCAAACTCCGCCATGCATACGGCTTTGTACCTATGTATGTGCATACATATATACATATGTATGAACTCATTTGTTGCTACTGACAGGATTTTGGAGTACGTGACAATTTTTCCCGTAACTTCCTGCAAGTTCGAATAAAAACCTGTAAATTCATTGAGTACCGGATCAGAGCTAATACAAGATTGCACAAAGAGAAGAGAAGAGTATGAGGAAATGCNTAAAAGAGAGATTAAGAAAGAAAACTGCTGGAAATATCTTTGACGAGGGTTGCCAGCTATTTGAAAATTTTTGCTCAGTCAAATTGATAAAATAAATGAAATATTGCCATGTGGGTGTCAAAGTAAAGAGTTTTACGAAGGCTAACAGCCGAAAATATGTTTGAAGAGGGTTGCCACCTGTTTGAAAATTTAACTAAAGTACATGGATAAAATAAATTAAATATTACAATATGAGTATCAAATTAAAGAGGTTTAAGAAAGATAACGGTTGGAAATATATTTGAGAAGGGTTGCCACCAATTTTAAAATTTTAACTCAGTTAAATTGATAAAGTAAATGAAATATTGATATGTGCGTAACAAACTAAAGCGTTTTAAGAAGGCTTACAGTCAAAAATATTTTAAAGGAGGGTCGCCACCTGTTAAAAAATTTTGCGCAATTTAGTTGATAAACTAAATGATTTATTACAATATAGATATTAAATTTAAGAGGTTTAAGAAAGATAACTGCCGGAAATATTTTTGAGTCAAATTGCCACATCTTTGAAATATCAAACTCAGTTATTATGATAAAATAAATGAAATACGGTCATTTGGGTATCAAACTTTAGATTTTTAAGAAGGCTTACAGCCGAAAATATGTTTGTGGAGTGTCGTCACCGGTTTGACAATTTAACTCAATTGGAGCTTTGCCACCTGTTTGAAAATTTTTAAATCCAGTTATATTGATAAAACAAATGAAATATTACAATACGGGTATCAGATTAAAGAGGTTTAAGAAAGACAACTGATGGAAATATTTTTTTAAGGCGGCTACCACCTATTTGAAAATACTAAGTCAGTTAAATTGATAAAAAAAAAATATTGCAAAGTGGGTATAAAATTAAATAGGGTTAAATAAGATATCTGTTGGAATACTTTTTAAAAATTTTAACTCATTTATATTGATAAAGTGAATGAAATATTGCAATGTGGGTATAAAATTAAATAGGGGTCAGAAAGATATCTGCTGGAATACTTTTGAGGAGGGCTGCCACATGTTTGAAAATTCAACTCAATTTGAAGGTAAAATGAATGACCCATTATAATATAGGTATAAAATTAAAGACGTCTAGGAACTGTTGGAAATATTTTTGAGGAGGGTTGCCACCTATTTGAAAATTTTAGTTCAATTAAATTGATAAAATAAATGAAGTATTTCAATATGGATATCAAACTTTAGATTTTTGAGAAGGCTTACAGCCGAAAATATGTTTGAGGAGGGTTGTTATCTGTTTTAAAATTTACCTCAATTTAATTGATAAAATAAATGAAGTATTTCAATATGGATATCAAACTTTAGATTTTTGAGAAGGCTTACAGCCGAAAATATGTTTGAGGAGGGTTGTTATCTGTTTTAAAATTTACCTCAATTTAATTGATAAAATAAATTACTTATCATATAGGTGTCCAATTAAAGAGGTTTAAGAAATATGAGTGTTGGAGACATTTTTGAAGAGGGTTTCCACCTATTTAGAAATTTTAACTCAGTCAAATTGATAAATACATGCAATATTGCAATATGGATATAAAATTAAATAGGTTTCAGAAAGATAACTGTTGGAAATATTTTTGAGAAGGGCTGCCACCTATTTGAAAATTTTAAATCGATTAAAGTGATAAAATAGATGAAGTATTGCCATGTGGGAATCAAATAAAATAGGTTTCAGAAAGGTTACTCTTGGAAATATATTTGTGGAGGGTTGCCACCTATTTACAAGTTTTAACTCGGCTAAATTTATAAAATAAATTAAATATTGCAATGTGGGTATCAAATTAAATAGAGTTTAGAAAGATGACTGTTGGAAAAATTTTTTAGAAGGGTTTCCACCTATTTTAAAATTTTTACTCAATTAAATTGATAAAATAAATGAAATATTGCCATTGTGGGTGTCGAAACTAAAGATTTTTAAGAAGCCTTACAGCAGAAAATATGTTTGAGGAGGGTTGAAATCTAACTCAACTCTGGTTGAAAATCTAACTCAATTTAATTGATAAAATAAATGACATATTACAATAGAAATATGACTGTTGGAAATATTTTTGAGGAGGTCTGCCTCCTATTACAAAATTTTAACTCAGTTAAACTGATAAAATAAATAAAATATTGCAATGCCGGTAACAAGCTTTAGATTCTTATTAAGGTTTACGGTCGAAAATATATTTGAGGAGGGTTGCCACCTGTTTGAAAATTTAACTCAATTTGTATAATTGATAAAATAAATTACTTATTAAAATATAGGTATTAAATTAAGGAGGTTTAAGATGGATGACTGTTGGAAATATTTTTGAGTAGAGTTGCCACCTTTTTGAAAATTTGAACTCGAAAGCTTAGTATGTTGCACCAATGTATTTTCAATATAAAGCGATAAAATAAATAAACCAACGAAAATTTGGTCCTTTGTCAAATATGTTTGATTTATTATTATTTATTTATGGATATGCGCAATTTTCAATAGAATAGAGTGCAACCGCAAAACAGTAAAACTGTTTGGACGGGAAGTTAAAAGATATTTAATTTGGCGGGAAAAATGTATGACAGTTTCTGATAAGTACATGTGTACCAGGGATGTTGCGAATGTTGAATTTTAGACATCCGCGGATGCGAATGCGAATGCAGATATCAAGTATTTTTAAGAAACAATTAGAATCTAACATAGTGGCGAGATCATTGTTTAAGCAGCGCGTACAAGCCAAACCAGATGCGTCATGTTTTCCTAAAGCTTTTTAAAAAGAATTCTTCATTCTCATTCCTTTGACTGTTTCAAAATTTGGGGGAATCTGTATCTTCATCAGCGTTTTTCGATTTTAGTTTTTGTAATTGATTTTTAATACTTTCTTCTGCGGTTAGTTTGAACAATTTGTGCTTATGGCGAGCTAAATAGGTGGATATGGAAAATAAATTATTATGAAATGAAATGAAAATTTTGAACAAAATTCTGTTTTCAAAGTCGTGGCTGTCAGCCGAATCAGATCAGAATACTGTTGTTTTTTAAAAAGCCCCCGTTTTTTTATTAGCATTTGAATCTCAGATAGTTACGTAATTCTTATCTTATTAAAGGTCGGACCAATAGTTTTTTTAATTATTTGAGCATCGATTCTCGTTATAGCCAGACGTTGATCATTTCTGCTGGGAATCCCTATTGAATGAGCATACTCATTGACTTGAAATAGCAAAGAAGGGACAGTTTTACCACAGAAGTTTTTAGCCACGGATCCAATGTATATAACGAAAAAATATTGCACGACAAGTAAACAAAATTACTGTTCTTTAAATTTTTGCTAAAACTAAATTCCCCAAAGAGCCCCATTTGAATTATTGAAACGAATATATGTATCATCAAAAGCAAAACCCAAAAATTTGGTTAAGAATTACAGTGCACACTTTCTTCTTTTGTGTCTAGTAGTTTTTTTTTAAGATTGGTCCAAAAAAAATCATAACAAAGAAAGAAACCAATGCAGGCATTTAAAGAAGAGAAAACAAAAAAATATTGTCAAAAAGACCATGTTCTCTTTGACGTACGTCAAAGGTCAAGTAGAAGTTGGAACTTGTATGACTGCCCATTGATAGCTCGATTATATAGCTTAAGAAATAATTTGTTTAAATACATTTTTATCAAAGTTGATAAATATGACATTTGACCAGTTTTGTTACACAAAAACTCCCACAACCACGGGCAAAAATATTGGCTACAGTTTGTCATTTTGTTTGCCATATACAAATTTAATCGGCGCAACATTCGNGAAATGAAATGAAAATTTTGAACAAAATTCTGTTTTCAAAGTCGTGGCTGTCAGCCGAATCAGATCAGAATACTGTTGTTTTTTAAAAAGCCCCCGTTTTTTTATTAGCATTTGAATCTCAGATAGTTACGTAATTCTTATCTTATTAAAGGTCGGACCAATAGTTTTTTTAATTATTTGAGCATCGATTCTCGTTATAGCCAGACGTTGATCATTTCTGCTGGGAATCCCTATTGAATGAGCATACTCATTGACTTGAAATAGCAAAGAAGGGACAGTTTTACCACAGAAGTTTTTAGCCACGGATCCAATGTATATAACGAAAAAATATTGCACGACAAGTAAACAAAATTACTGTTCTTTAAATTTTTGCTAAAACTAAATTCCCCAAAGAGCCCCATTTGAATTATTGAAACGAATATATGTATCATCAAAAGCAAAACCCAAAAATTTGGTTAAGAATTACAGTGCACACTTTCTTCTTTTGTGTCTAGTAGTTTTTTTTTAAGATTGGTCCAAAAAAAATCATAACAAAGAAAGAAACCAATGCAGGCATTTAAAGAAGAGAAAACAAAAAAATATTGTCAAAAAGACCATGTTCTCTTTGACGTACGTCAAAGGTCAAGTAGAAGTTGGAACTTGTATGACTGCCCATTGATAGCTCGATTATATAGCTTAAGAAATAATTTGTTTAAATACATTTTTATCAAAGTTGATAAATATGACATTTGACCAGTTTTGTTACACAAAAACTCCCACAACCACGGGCAAAAATATTGGCTACAGTTTGTCATTTTGTTTGCCATATACAAATTTAATCGGCGCAACATTCGCATTCGCTGATTATTGCGAATGCGAAAGCGAATGTTAAAATTAATGCGGAAGCTCCGCGGTTGCGAATGCGAATATTCGCAACAACCCTGATGTGTACATGTACATATACAACTATATTCTGTATGTACAAATAAGGAAGAAACATTATTTTTCCAAAATAACGCTAAGAACCGAAATTAAGTGTTTAATGGAGAGATTGTTGTTCGACGATCAGCCACAATCTCAAACCGAAACACTGCGAATTGATGACGATGATATAGACGGCAACGTGCTTCCATTCCCATTCCTCTCCCACATTAGAGAATGAATTAGAGCGTGGCCTTCGTACCGCAAGCTTGCGAGATTGCAATTGTTATGCGGGATTGAATTCCGTAGTTGCGACGCTGATGGATGCACTGTTAGGTTGGAGCCGTCAAGGACATTTGTATTGGAGCCAGTGTTGCCATTTTAGCTAGATTTAGCCGGTTGTGAAAGCAAACAGCCGGAGAAAATTCGGTTTAGCCGGCAGCCGATTTGTCAGCCGCTTTGCCAAGAAAAATTAGCCGTTTTTAGCCGATCTTGCTATTATTTTCTTAAAATTTATATATATAAGTTTCCTATTTTACAAATTTATAGACCCAAAATCTATTATAAATAGTAAGCCGCCTTATCTCGGAGAAATTTTTCATGTCGAACTGTGTTACATATCTTCACTGGAAATTCAAAAAGACGTAAAAAACATCATCGCTGAAATGCAAAAGGTCATNGCCGATTTGTCAGCCGCTTTGCCAAGAAAAATTAGCCGTTTTTAGCCGATCTTGCTATTATTTTCTTAAAATTTATATATATAAGTTTCCTATTTTACAAATTTATAGACCCAAAATCTATTATAAATAGTAAGCCGCCTTATCTCGGAGAAATTTTTCATGTCGAACTGTGTTACATATCTTCACTGGAAATTCAAAAAGACGTAAAAAACATCATCGCTGAAATGCAAAAGGTCATAACCAGGGAACGGATTTTCAGGACCTAAAAACCTATAAAAAAGGCAAAATAAAATAACGAAATAGGCTAGAAAAGGCAAAATAAAATAGCGAAATAGGTAGGAAAAGGCACTAGAAATCGCAAAAAGGCAAAATAAGGCACTAACAAAAGACAAAACCCAGAAAACAATCAAAAAATACATTGATTTTAGAAATATTTATTTTACAAGTAAAAGGAGAAAATCTATGAACTAGTTTCATTATATGAAAAATTTATACTTTGAATCTTTGAATTTTTGCTATTAGTTGTAGAAACATTGAACCAGAAGATGCATTATGAAGTTTTCTGGCAGCATTTTCGTTCGATTTTCGCGAATAAAAGCATTGAATGTACTAAACGTCCGCTCGACGTGAGTTGATACAAGTGGCGCCCAATTTAAATATCAAACGTTTAAGACTTTCATATTATCAAGAATAAGGGCTTTTTCCTTGCTCTCTACAATTAAAGGTAGAAAAGGCAAATGACAAAAAATGGCAGCATCAAATGTGTAGATATGAAATCAGGGAAAGCTAAATCGTTGACATTCTTAATCAAATATACTCTATCTTTTTAGCAGAAAAAAAGGCAATTTCCATAAAATCCGTTCCCTGGTGATAACTAATAAAAAATACAAAATTCACTTTTTTATTTATATGATGGATTTCATCGAATTAAAGCTCCCACATACTTTTATGAAGAAATAAATATTTTTTTTTATGGCCTTATAACAATTATATTCAACAATTTTTATAGAGCTTGAGGCCGTTTTTAATGAAAAACTATTGTGAAAAGGCAACAACAATTTGAAAAAATGGTAGAAGTGATAGCTATTTCGGAAATCACCACATTTCCTCATCAGATTTCTTCAGCGGGATTCGAACCGACGACCCCAGCTGACTCAGCCAGTTGCCTACGCACTGTGCTAAGTTCGCCTTATCAACTCTTGTTGCTTTTTCTACTTTTTACAACGCTTTTATCAACTTGCAATGTTGTGTTCCAGAAACTTTCAATGTTGTGGATCCAGAAACTTTCAATGTTGTGTTCCGACACCAAAGCAAAGCTTTGAAAAGCTCCTATAAAAAAGCATAGNATGAAATTGAAAATGAAAAGCGTGGGGCGCATGTAATACACTTGAATTGATATGAAAAGTAATATATGTATGTATGTATGTGGGTATATGAATAACGACCGCTTAAAATCGATTTCAAAGTTCTACTTTCGCTGTAGAAATTTTAGGTCTACGAGGTGTAGTTTGACTATTGTCAATTAAATCGAATGCTTTGTATTGCATGCGCTCCACGTTTTTCATTTTCAATTTCATAGATTGTTTATAATGACTTTTGCTAAAATTTCAAAATCAAAAGTTATCAAAACAAATT
>NW_016157241.1:298839-323331 GCF_001687245.7 Rhagoletis zephyria
TTGTTGGTTTTTGTTAATAATTCTATTTTTAGAATGTCCTTTGTTATTTGTTTTTGTTATTTATGGCCTTATAACAGTTATATTCAACAATTTTTATTGAGCTTGAGGCCGTTTTTAATGAAAAACTATTGTGGAAAAGCAACAACAATTTGAAAAAATGGTAGAAGTGATAGCTATTTCGGAAATCACCACATTTCCTCATCAGACTTCTTTCAGTAGGATTCGAACCGACGATCCCACTGACTCAGCCAGTTGCCTANTGTTATTTATGGCCTTATAACAGTTATATTCAACAATTTTTATTGAGCTTGAGGCCGTTTTTAATGAAAAACTATTGTGGAAAAGCAACAACAATTTGAAAAAATGGTAGAAGTGATAGCTGTTTCGGAAATCACCAGACTCCTTCAGTGGGATTCTAACCGACGACCCCAGCCCACCAATCGGAAGAGAAACTCGGACAATCATTTTAAACTTTGCACAGATTGCTTTGCAGAGTACAGTAGGCGCTAAATGGTAATACAAGCATTTTGTGTCCAATTTGCTGTCAAATTATTCGACAATCGGCGAAAGTATTTATTTAACTTTTTACTTTTTCATGTTCCTTTTTTTTTGTTGAAAATTTTAATTATTTAATTTTTATACGCATGTGCATACATACATACATATGTATTAAATATATGCATTGAAATTTGTAAATTTCAATTTCTTCGTATAATAAAAGAAAACAAATATTTAGTTCAATGTTATCATGTCAGTTAGTTTTTATTTAGAACAGGGGGTTTTCAATGTACATATTCTAAAATGGAGACAAGAGCCACAAAAAAGATCAAATAACGCCTGCGGGCTTTATTTGATTTTTTAGGAAAGGAAGCCCGCGGGCGTTATTGCCATATCGATAGGGAAATACTGCCCACCGCGAAAAGGAAATAAAGCCCGCGGGCTTAATTTCTTTTTCGAAAAGGCAATAACGCCCGCGGGCTTTATTTCTTGTTTTTTTTTTAGGAAGCCTTGGGCATTGCACTCCACCGTAGGCAACTGGCTGAGTCAGCTGTTGTCGTAGGTTCGAATCCCCCTGAAGAAGTCTGATGAGGCAATGTAGTGATTTTCGAAATAGCTATCACTTCTACCATTTTTTCAAATTGTTGCTGCTTTGTGGAGAAAAAATACATAAAAATATTAGTCACGACTTTTTCACTGTTGCGATGCTGTTACGTCTTTTTGCATTTCAGGGGACGATATATACAATTGAAATACATTTTTTCTAATCCGAAAAGTCTTCAAATACTGGGCCGATTTTAATGATATATGCTATGACGTGTATCATTTTTTTCGATTCATTTTTATTTCCTTTCAGACTGCAGAAATTTGTATTACTTTTTATGTTTGCCTAGGTCCACGTATTAGTATTCTTCTTCGAGTTCAGGCTCGTCTTCGCATTATCTTCGTCTTCGGATTTGTGCATAAGTTAAGACTTCTGAAACGGCTGGCAACTCTCCTAAATATAGTTAAGAAAGAAACACATCTCTAGCGTCTAATATTGTGAATTAAGTTAAATTTGATTTTTTAAATAGGTAACAACGCTTCTTAATATAGTTCAGAAATAAAGCCTTTTTAAACCCATTTCATTTGATATCCATATTTTTAATAATTGCTTTAACTTATTAAATAATTTGAGTTTACGTTCTTACCACTTAGAAGAAAACTCAATAAAACGAAGGTCTGCATTTCATATCCATGCACACATACATATGTACGTACATATGTGTGTACCTATATGCATGTACATATATAAGTGCATAGTTATTTACTGAACAGTAGCGCAGAATGAGCAAAAATTTTGCAGCAATAATCAAATAATAGCTAAGCGTTGGATTTCTACGACAATTACTGAGAAATAATAGATTAGTCGAATTTTTAACAGCCGCACTCAGAAACGTTCCTTAATAGTTTATCATCCATATAACAGGAATATTATGCTACAGCAAAGCGTGGCAGGGTACAGCTAGTTTATATATAAACGTACTTTCATGCTCTGCCGTTCGCATATGTTTCAGTGTTGCTAACTCTTAATTTTTAAAAAGCACCAAAAACTTGGGAAAAAAGCGTTTTACCACACTAAAAGCACCAAATGGTCTTGAATCAATGGATGCTTTTTTCATAATAGTTTGTAACAAAACAAGAACAAAAAATTAACAATATTTACAAGAATGCATACATAAATCAATACACAAAACTTTTTGGCTCATAACAATTGAAAGGCCACATGCTATAATGACTCATGCTTACGACGTAATACCGAAGTACTGCACATTAAAACTGACATATCTCAAGAAAAATCTAATCCCACCAAATGAAAATCATGCCCTAAGTAGAAATGAGCAAAAAAAATTCATGTTTTCATTATATAACTTCAAACATCGCCAAAAACCGTGATTTTGGCACTTTGAGGTTAGGATATCTCAAAATTCTAGTGCTGGAGCAATTGTGCTACAGATTTGGATTCAGCACCAAGAAACGATGTGTTTTACTCAGCTGGTACAAAAATAAAATTTTTTACAAATAATTAGAAAATAGAACAAGAAAGTCTAAGTTCGGGCGGAGCCGAACATTAAATACCCGGCGCAAGTACCGTTGTAAGGTAAGCCGGGGTGTATTAATTTTGAGTAAACTAGCGTCCCTAAATCTCGAAAAATGGAAGTTTCAAGCATTTCTGAAATTTACCGTTATATGAAGAGCGGCCATAATTTTAGTAAGATTTCAATGAGTTTCAACTTTTTGCTTTTATGTGGCATGCACAATAACCATACCGAGTTTGGTATAAATTGGTAGAACGGTTACCGGTATACATATATGTGATCATAAGTGGGCGGTGCCTCGCCCATTTTCCAAAATTTTATCATTAACGTATTTCTTGGTAAAGAATAGTTGCAAGCATTAATTTTGAATAAATTAGCTTTAATATTTAATGATTTATCGAAGATTTCGGATTTCTCCAAATTACCGTTATATGGGAAGTGGGCGTGGTTATTGTCCGATTTTAAAAATTTTCGGCCATTTGGTATGCTGTATTAAGGCTAAAAACCGTGCCAAGTTTGGAAGAAATTGATGCAGCGGTTACCAAGATATACAAATTTAACTATAAGTGGGCGTGGCTATGCCCATTTTATAAAAATTTATAATATTCTTATTTTTCGTCTAAATATTATTGCAAATATTAATTTTGAGTGAATAATCTTCAGTAGTTACTAAAATATCGCAGTTTTCATATTTCTGAAAATTACCGTTATATGGGAGGTAGGCGTGGTTACTGTCCGATTTTACCCATTTTCAATACCATCCGTCCTACACCCGAAAGAAGTGCACGTACCAAGTTTTGTTAAGATATCTCAATTTTTACTCGAGTTATCGTGTGCACAGACGGACGGACGGACGGACGGAGTCACCGCTTAATCGATTTCTCTTTTCATTCTGATCATTTATGTATACATTTGTCTATATCTATCTCGATTCGTTTTGCCTGTTACAAACAACCGTTATGTGAACAAAGTTATAATACCCTTGTGCACAAGTGNTACTCGCATATCTACCAGCATTTTCAACGCGAATAGAATTGAACAAGGTGGGTTTGCAAGTACAGCTTTTTATCAATCATGGTTGTATTTAAGTGCATTTAAATTTGTAGATTTTTGTAAATTCAGTGCTGCTACGGCTTTAAATATTTAAAAATTATTTCAGGTTTTAACATATCTGAGTAATTTTAGTTCAGAAAAAAAGCACTAGAAAAGGCACTAGGCACTAAATAATTTTTTTTTGGCGTTTTAATTTTCAAAAAGCACTAAATCTAGTTATTAAAGCAACAAGTTGGCAACTATGATATGTTTACACATCAAATTTCATGAGTACCTAGTACTCACGAATTTTTTCTAAGAGGCTTTCAATTAGACAGCGTTGTTTAGCACATGTAAATTCATCGTCTACATACAATACAAGATACATCGTGTTGTTGTCGAATTTATACGTAAATACACCCGCATTAGCCGAAGCTTGCTCAAATCCGAAGCTCAGCAAAAAATCTGCTATGCGTTTATTCCACTGCCTGGAAGCTTGCTTTAAACCATACAAGCACTTTTGCAATTTACATACTTTGTCATTTTGTTGATAACCATATGGCTGCTCCATATAGATGTTTTCTTGTATCTGGCGATGTAGAAAAGGTGTCTTAACGTCAAATTGAATAATTTGCATGTCTTTCGCCGCTGAAATAGATAGAACTGTTCTTACCGACTCATATCGAACTACTGGCGAAAACACTTCGGTGTAATCTACTCCGCGAATTTGTGAACAGCCTCTAACAACTAGCCTAGCTTTATATTTTTAACCGACTTCCCAAAAAGGAGGAGGTTATGAGTTCGTCTGATTTTTTTTTTTTTTTTTTTTTTTTTNCGCATAACTTTGGACCACGTCAACCGATTTCGATAATTCTTTTAGCACCGGAAAGGTAGTGTCTCAGAGGTGGTTCCATACATATATAATTTTATTGTATGAGAGTTGAAGTTGGTTTTTTTTTTTGCTAAAAATTACGTGTTCTATTTTTCCCTTCGAGTCATATTTCCATTTAAAAACTCATCGATTAGTCAACACACGCATATCGTCAGTGCGTTCGGCGAGTGTCCAAGTTTAATTTTTCTGCAGAGCATTTAATTCGACATTAACTGCTGCTGCCCATTTCACACTGTCTTCGCTTTCTGGTGCCTGTTCTAAATTCGAAGGTTCATACTGCCCTGTGTGAACTTCAGCATCGATTTGTTGCTCACCAGCACTCTCCAATCATTCAAATTGAACATCTTTGCGAATAAAAACTCTTCTGGCGCGCGAATCAAACAGCTTGTAAGCCTTACTTTGGTCATTATATCCAGCCATTAAATATTTGATTGCGTTTTTCTCCCAATTTTTTGCGCCGCTCTTTAGTTACGAAACCCAGTGGCGCAAATGCAAATTACGTAATCGAATACTCCTTCAAAACTTCGAAGGCGGTATATCGGAATGAATGGATTACAACCCAGATTACTTTGCCATAGGCATGGCCGCCTTGTGGTTAGCGTCCTTTATATACTGGTTTTGTCTGTAATCGGAAAGTATGATGTGACCGAATACTCTTGGGGCGTTCATTACAATACGTCTTCGTTTGTAAATTGTAATGTGCATTGTAAGTAGACTGCCTACAATAAGCATTAAAATTTTAAATTAGGTCAGCGGTGTTTTAATCATTTATTTGTATGAATTACGAAAAGCATATTGTGGGCGGACCACATTTAACTGTGCGCTGCTGGGGAACGTACGCATCAGAGCCGAATATTCGTAAATGCTGACCGATGGTCTCTTACCGAACCCTTTTTCATAAGGAGTGATGCTATCCAAAACTTCAGTCACTGTTCGATTTCTTAAGTACACTGCAGTGTTTGTCGCTTCTGCCCATAAATACAGAGGCAGCTCTCTCTCATCCAGCATGGCTTTCACGCATTCAACCACTGTCCGATTTTGCCGTTCTATGAACCTATTCTGTTCTGGTGATCTAGGGGTACTTGCTTCATGCTTGATACTATGTTGCAATCGAAATTTGCGGACATCATCGTTGCAAAACTCCAATCCTTCGTCTGAGCGTAATCTTTTCATTTTATGACCATCGGTTTGCACTTCAGCCATTTTCCTTTACGCTTTGTGAAGGTATTGTTGCTTTTGATTGATTTTGCCACGTAGGCTGATTTGTGCACACCAATTTGCGTGCCACCTACGCGTAAATTGATGAGCGCCTCCTCATTAATTAAATGCTCAGTAAATTTTTCAACCTTTTGTGCGTCGTTTGGAATGGCAAACCAGTTAGTGCGAACATAATCATATTTCGCTGGAAGACTACTTAAAATTTTTGCTATTATCATCGGCTCTTTCTGCTCAAGATGCATGTCTCTTAAACGTTGTGCAAGCGACGTTACTGTTGCGATGTAATCGATCATGCTCTCCTCTTCTCCCATCTTGCAGTTAATAAACTTTTCCAACAATACTTGGGCTGATTGATCGCTTTTTTTTAGAGTGAACATATTGAAGTCTAAACCACATTTCCACTGCCGTTCCACAGTCGGTCAAATACTTCAATTGGTCTAACTCAATTCCCCTCCTTAAAAATGCCTGAAACTCAGCATCTTTCTCATCCCATACCAACGCATTTGACGTAGTTCTGGTTTCAGTTCCCAATATGTATTTCCTTAGTTTGTTTCCGCCATATAAATTTTCATTTGGCGGCGCCACAGCTGGTAGCTTTGTCCATTGAAGCGGTGAATCTGATACTTGTTGGATTCTGACATGCTTACCTTTGCTTCAGGCTCAGCAATATTTAATGCTGTATCAAGTTCTATAATTTCAATAGATTCACAAAACTCCACGGTTTCATCCACAATTGCTGAATCGGTGCTCAACGTGTTCTGCGCTTTTTGGGAAGTTTCCTCCATACGCGATGTCAAAAGTGTACAAAGTTTTGCCCGTGGCAAACTGGTCCCATAACCTTTGCGATTGTTGAATGAATAAAACGCGGATCTTGAAGATCATTTTTGATATCTATTGAACTAACAATAGTATAAGTAGAATAATTTTGTGATCGCTAAATCCTACACCCGGAAGCCCATACCCGAGCCAAAAAGGAACAGAAGGCAGGACAGGCGAGAAAAAAGAAAATATGTATAAAATGTACAGAAGAAAATTGTTATAGTACAACAGAGCTACCATATAAATTTATACGTATACAGAACTTAAGAAAGCGATTTCTTCAACAATCATTAAAGATCTACGGTGACTGTTTATTAACAAATTGTATTCAATACAATTGGCGGTCGCTGTGGTGTAGTGGTAAGCAGTGTGTGCTTCCGCAGGGCCTGGGAGCAAGCTCTGGTCAAAGAAACATCGCAAAAAAAAAATGTATAAAAAAGGATTTTTCTTAACAGCGGTCGCCCCTCGGCAGACAATGGCAAACCTCCGAAGTGTAGTGTAATTAGGGCTGCCAGATATCTCTGTTGCCAAACCGGCCTCTCGCTCCCTTCCCATTCATTTCGACGTGCGAAAGGATGTAGTAAAATTTTATTTTGACAGGCAAAAACAAAAACATAAAAACATGAGATCATGAGATCATTACAACGTACGTCAAAAAAACAAAACCACTTATTACAACTAAAGCACAGAGAATTTTTCACAATGCATGAACCTTTTTTTTATTCTTTATACAAATACAGTTTATACTAAATATATGAAAAAACACAAAAATAAAATTGTTAAACTTTGTACTAAACTCGGGAAAATTCAATAAATCAGACCTTCTATAAAAATTTTTAAAATGAAGTTTTGCAGCCCATTAAATTTTAATTGATTTTTGATATTGTTTTTACTGAGAGTTTCTTCCATACAACCTATGTTCGATAATTCTTTTTATATGGAAGACAAAAAAAATAAATGCTAAAAACCAACGAAATTTGCCGGCAACTTCGGACTTGCACTTTATTAATTGGCTCAAAAGCTACATTTTCAAAATTTTTCTAAAAGATCTGATTAGAAATTGTGATCTGATGAAAGAGCCTCCGAGCCAATAACTTTGTACGGCACTGTACTTATAAGTACTCTAGGTTTCATGAAAGAAAAAAATTTAAGTACAAGATAACATTAAAATATCAGTCATATTTTTCGTTGCTGTGGACTTTTTCCAAAACTTCTGTATTTTCATTAATATAATTGTAAAACTCTGTGCATGTCATTTTGAACGTATTTAGGTTCATATACTAATCATCAACTATTGCTTGCGCAAAGTTCAACTATCTCTAAATGTAACTATTTCACAAATTAAACCGGTGCACTGAGAGAAAAAGGTTAGAATTAAAAAAGCGTGCTAAATTAAAAAAAAACCGCATATGAAAGAGCACCAACCCAACTCTTAATACATTTAAGTATACAAATTTTAGTATTTAGTATAGAAATATTCAATTCAAATACGCCCATATTAAAATGAAGCGATTTCCAATTACCGAATGCTTTTTCATAATTAAGTTAAAAAAATATTTAAATTCCATGCTGGTTGTAATGGGAATTGAACCCTGACCCTATGAAAATTAGCAAATTGTGGCAAGCATCCTCGCGCACTCAGCTACTGCCAGACATGTAAATGTGCATTTAAATGTTGAGTTTGAATCAACACCACGCGTGCGTGTTATGAAAGTATTATTTTTAAAAACGAACATTTTTAAGCGATAATCAAATAGAAAATATTCATGTTTAATATGCGTTATTTCCCTCAACGAATACATAACATTTTTCTGAATATTACAACGCGTCTTTTCTCTTAGTGTAGTGAACCTTTATTCAAATTTGTGCAATCAAATCAAAAACCGGGACACTAAAACAAAACCCGCGACATTTTAAGGTTGGAGCGGTACACCGGGACAAATAGTCTAAAACCGGGACATGTCCGGGAAAACCGGGACGTCTGGCAGCCCTAAGTGTAATGCCATGAAAAACAGCTTCTCTTAAAAATACAATCGCCGTACGGAGTCGACGTAAAACTTGATCATGTTCGCACTAACTGGTATGCCATTCCAAAAGACGCGCCAAAGGTTGGAAAATCGACTGAACATTTAATTAATGAGGATATAATGACCAAAGCAAGCCTTACAGGGTGCTTGATTCGCGCGCCAGAAGAGTTTTTATTCGCAAAGATGTTCAATTTGAATGATTGTACGAAGAAACAGAAAAATAAATACGAAAATTACAGAGAGGCGTACGAAACGAGGAGTGCAACTAAGCAAAAGGAGTGTGCTGGTGAGCAACAAATCGATGCTGAAGTTCACACAGTGCAGTATGAACCTTCCAATTTAGAAGAGGCACCAGAAAGCGAAGACAGTGTGAAATGGGCAGCAGCAGTTAATGACGAATTAAATGCTCTGCAGAAATATGAAACTTGGATACTCGTCGAACGGCCTGACGATATGCATGTGTTGACTAATCGATGGGTTTTTAAATGGAAATATGACTCAAAGGAAAAATTGAAAAATATAAAGCTAGGCTAGTTGTTAGAGGCTGTTCACAAATTCGCGGAGTAGATTACACGGAAATGTTTTCGCCGGTTGTTCGATATGAGTCGGTAAGAACAGTTCTATCTATTTCAGCGGCGAAAAACATGCAAGTTATTCAATTTGACGTTAATACAGCTTTTCTACATGGCCAGATATAATAAAACATCTATATGGAGCAGCCATATGGTTATCAACAAAATGACAAAGTATGTAAATTGCAAAAGAGCTTGTATGGTTTAAAGCAAGCTCCCAAACAGTGGAATAAACGCATTGTAGATTTTTTGCTGAAGTTCGGATTTGAGCAAGCTTCGGCTGATGCGGGTGTATTTACGTATAAATTCGACAACAACACGATGTACCTTGTATTGTATGTAGACGATGGACTTACATGTGCTAAACATCGCCAGCTAATTGAAAGCCTCTTAAAAAACTGTACTCTGAGTTTAAGATTACTCACAAAATGGCTGAGTATTTTGTTGGAATGCAAATGAAGTTCGACACAAAAGAGCAAAAACTTTTAATTTTTCAAAATATCATTCTAATTGTTTTACAGTTTCTATACCAGCTGAATGTGGCATGCAGTTCTCTAAAGCAAATACGATTGGATCGAAGTCAAAATTTCCGTATCGAGAGGCCATTGGTTCATTGATGTATTTGATGGTGTTCATAAGACCGGACATAGCATACGTTGTTGGTTTGTTAAGTCGTTATGTTGAAAATCTATCTGAAGCTCACTGGCAGGGAGTGAAACATATTTTTAAATACCTCAAAGAGGCTTTAAATCACGGCATATTTTTTTCAATAAACTCTTGGAGCTCACAAAGACAAAGCGTGACTGCAACGTCTACCACTGAAGCAGAGTTTATTGCTATATGTGCAGCAACGAAAGCAGTTGTGTGGCTCCGAAAATTAGCGAAAGCGATTAACTGGGAGCAAATAGGTGCTTCGCCTTCAAAGTGCGACAATCAAAAGGCAATTGAGTTAGTGAAAACTCCTGAATCATCTAAACGTACTAAGCATATAGATATACAATATTTTTATACCCGAACGCCCTTGTGCACAAGGGTATATTAACTTTGTTCACATAACGGTTGTCTGTAACAGCCAAAAAGAGTCGAGATAGATATGGACAAATGTATACATAAATGATCAGAATGAAAAGAGAAGTCGATTAAGCCATGTTTGTCTGTCCGTCCGTATTGAAAATGGGCGAAATCGGACTGTAACCACGCCCATATAACGGTATTTTCGAAAAATACAAAAACTGCGATATTTCAGTAAATATTGTATGCAAATTGTTAAAAATTAGTATGTGGAGTAGAATTGTGGTAAAAAATATTGTTATGAAATATTTGAAAAATGGGCGTGACCCCGCCCACTTATGATGAAATGCTGTATCTCAGTAGCCGCTCCACCAATCCTTACCAAACTCGGCACGAGGCTTGGCCAGGGTCTGGCTAAGAAATCTGTTGAAATCTTTGAAATCGGGCAATAACCACGTCCACCTGCCATATGACGGTAATTTACAGAAACACGAAAACTGCGATAAATCAGTAACTACTGCAGCTAATTGACTCAAAATCGATTATTACAATGACCACTGGCAAAAAATTATACTAGTATACATTTTTGGATAATGGGCGTGGCGATTTATCACTTTCCACCAAACTCGGTGCACTTAATAAGCTTGGTACGGAAAAGCAATTTGTTGAAAACTATTCAAATCGGACTAAAATTACACCCACTTCGCGTATAACGGTAAATTTCAAAATACGAAAACTCCGATATTTCAATAACTGAGGACGCTACTTTGCTTCAAGTTATAGTTACAACAATAAACAAGACTGCAATAGACTTTTAGAAATTGCGCGTAACACTTTTAGGAATTGGGCGTATACTTCTTTACTTGTTGTTCTTGTGATATGCAAACAATAGGCGAAATTGACGTTCAGTTTGTGGAAAGTAACAAACTGCTGGCGGATGCTCTCACCAAGGCTCTCAGTAGAGACAAGTTCGAAAGCTTAATAAAGCAATATGGTTTAACAGACAACATTGTCACTAAGTCTGCGTTCAAACACGGAAACTCAAGTTTCTTATTATCGACGATTTCTCTTTTGGTGTTGCCCTTTGCATTCACACACAAAAACTCTTTTGTACGCAATTGTTGTTGTCAGCTGTGAATCGCCAACTTGAATTACACAGACGAACGAGAGCACAAAGCGTGTCTCCCGAGTACGGCCGACTCGGTACCCGTCCCCTTTCCTCGTCGCTCTCTCCCCTACAAGCTTCGAGTTTCCGCAACAAAAGTTTTCGTGTCTGAACGTCGACTAAAGAAAGCGAGAGGGAGTGTTGAAGAAATCGCTTTCTTAAGTTCTCTATACGTATATAATGATATGGTAGCTCTGTTGTACTATACAAATTTTTTCTATACATTTTATACATGTTTTCTTTTTTCTCGCCTGTCCTGCCTTCTGTTCTTTTTTGGCTAGGGTATGGACTTCCGGCTCTAAAATTTTGCGATCACAAAGTTATTTTACTTATACTATTGTTTATTCAATAAATATCAAAACTGAATTTCAAGATCCGCGTTTTATTCATCCAACAATCGCAAAAATGATAAAAGTATTTTTATAACGTAAACAATTTAACAATCCAGCGAAAAGGACCCAAAGGACTTAGGAATTCAGCGATTAATTCAAGGATAATCGTAACAATACTTACAGTAACGACATTTTAGTATTCTTTGGCTATTTCCCTTTCGTTTATTTAATGCTTTTTATTTTTTTTATGAAAGTGTAGCTCGTAATCTAACAAAAACCATGTTAGTAAAAATTGCAAACTTTTTCTTTAAACATTCGGTATGCAGTTTTGTAGCCAGTTCAATTTTATTTTAATGAAGTGCAACTTTGAAGTAACTAGGACTTACGATTGATTTTTGGAAATTGTTTTTGTGGAAGGTGTTGCGGATTTTCTCCATACAAAAAACTTTTCGAACATACTTTTTTTGGAAGAAAATGCGTGAACGAAAAATTGTCAAAAATCAGCACTTATGTACCTAGCTACTTCAAACTTGCAAATTATTATACCGATGGTCATAAAATAAAAAGAATACGCTCAGACGGAGGATTAGAGTTTTGCAACGATGATATGCGCAAATTTCTATTGCAACATAATATCAAGCATGAAGTAAGTACCCCTAGATCACCAGAACAGAATGGGTTCATAGAACGGCAAAATCGGACAATGGTTGAATGCGCGAAAGCCATGGTGCGTGCAAGGGAGCTGCCTCTGTATTTATGGACAGAAGCGACAAACACTGCAGTGTACTTAAGAAATCGAACAGCGACTGAAGTTTTGGATGGCATCACTCCTTATGAAAAATGGTTCGGTAAGAGACCATCGTACAAGCATTTACGAATATTCGGCTCTGATGCGTACGTTTCCCAGCAGCGCACAGTTAAATGTGGTCCGCTCACAATATGCATTTCGTAATTCATACAAATAAATGATTAAAACACCGCTGACCTAATTTAAAATTGTAATGCTTATTGTAGGCAGTCTACTTACAATGCACATTTCAATTTACAAACGAAGACGTATTGTAATGAACGCCCGAAGAGTATTCGCTCACATCATACTTTCCGATTACAGACAAAACCAGTATATAAAGGACGCTAACCACAAAGCGGCCATGCCTATGGCAAAGTAATCTGGGTTGTAATCCATTCATTCCGATATACCGCCTTCGAAGTTTTGAAGGAGTATTCGATTACGTTATTTGCATTTGCGCCGCTGGGTTTCGTAACTAAAGAGCAGCGCAAAAAATGGGAGAAAAACGCAATAAATTTTTAATGGCTGGATATAATGACCAAAGCAAGCCTTACAGGGTGTTTGCTTCGCGCGCCAGAAGAGTTTTTATTCGCAAAGATGTTCAATTTTAATGATTGTACGAAGAAACAGAAAAAGAAATACGAAAATTACAGAGAGGCGTACGAAACGAGGAGTGCAACTAAGCAAAAGAAGAGTGCTGGTGAGCAACAAATCGATGCCGAAGTTCACACAGTGCAGTATGAACCTTCCAATTTAGAAGAGGCACCAGAAAGCTAAGACAGTGGGAAATGGGCAGCAGCAGTTAATTACGAATTAAATGCTCTGCAGAAAAATGAAACTTGGACACTCGTCGAACGGCCTGACGATATGCATGTGTTGACTAATCGATGGGTTTTTAAATGGGAATATGACTCAAAGGGAAAAATAGAAAAATATAAAGCTAGGCTAGTTGTTAGAGGCTGTTCACAAATTCGCGGAGTAGATTACACCGAAGTGTTTTCGCCAGTAGTTCGATATGAGTCGGTAAGAACAGTTCTATCTATTTCAGCGGCGAAAGACATGCAAATTATTCAATTTGACGTTAAGACACCTTTTCTACATCGCCAGATACAAGAAAACATCTATATGGAGCAGCCATATGGTTATCAACAAAATGACAAAGTATGTGAATTGCAAAAGAGCTTGTATGGTTTAAAGCAAGCTCCCAGACAGTGGAATAAACGCATAGTAGATTTTTTGCTGAACTTGATGCGGGTGTATTTACGTATAAATTCGACAACAACACGATGTACCTTGTATTGTATGTAGACGATGGACTTACATGTGCTAAACATCGCCAGCTAATTGAAAGCCTCTTAAAAAAACTGTACTCTGAGTTTCAGATTACTCACAAAATGGCTGAGTATTTTGTTGGAATGCAAATGAAGTTCGACACAAAAGAGCAAAAACTTTTAATTTTTCAAAATATGTATTGTTCAAAACTTTTGGAGCGTTTTAATCATTTTAATTGTTTTGCAGTTTCAACACCAGCTGAAGGTGGCAAGCAGTTCTCTAAAGCAAATACGATTGGATCGAAGTCAAGATTTCCGTATCGAGAGGCCATTGGTTCATTGATGTATTTGATGGTGTGCATAAGACCAGACATAGCATACGTTGTTGGTTTGTTAAGTCGTTATGTTGAAAATCTATCTGAAGTTCACTGGCAGGGAGTGAAACGTATTTTTAAATACCTCAAAGGGGCTTTAAATCACGGCGTATTTTTTTCAATAAACTCCTCAAGCTCACGAAGATAAAGCGTGACTGCAACGCCTACCACTGAAGCAGAGTTTATTGCTATATGTGCAGCAACGAAAGCAGTTGTGTGGCTCCGAAAATTGGCGAAAGCGATTAACTGGGAGCAAATAGGTGCTTCGCCTTCAAAGTGCGACAATCAAAACGCAATTGAGTTAGTGAAAACTCCTGAATCATCTAAACGTACTAAGCATGTAGATATACAATATTTTTATACCCGAACGCCCTTGTGCACAAGGGTATATTAACTTTGTTCACATAACGGTTGTCTGTAACAGCCAAAAATAATCGAAATAGA
Organism: Rhagoletis zephyria; assembly: GCF_001687245.7. Classification (NCBI taxonomy): domain Eukaryota; kingdom Metazoa; phylum Arthropoda; class Insecta; order Diptera; family Tephritidae; genus Rhagoletis; species Rhagoletis zephyria. Next base: position 313,363 of record NW_016157241.1, read on the forward strand.
TATGGACAAATGTATACATAAATGATCAGAATGAAAAGAGAAGTCGATTAAGCCATGTTTGTCTGTCCGTCCGTATTGAAAATGGGCGAAATCGGACTGTAACCACGCCCATATAACGGTATTTTCGAAAAATGCAAAAACTGCGATATTTCAGTAGATATTGGATGCAAATTGTTAAAAATTAGTATGTGGAGTAGAATTGTGGTAAAAAATATTGTTATGAAATTTTTGAAAAATGGGCGTGACCCCGCCCACTTATGATGAAATGCTGTATCTCAGTAGCCGCTCCACCAATCCTTACCAAACTCGGCACGAGGCTTGGCCAGGGTCTGGCTAAGAAATCTGTTGAAATCTTTGAAATCGGGCAATAACCACGTCCACCTGCCATATGACGGTAATTTACAGAAACACGAAAACTGCGATAAATCAGTAACTACTGCAGCTAATTGACTCAAAATCGATTATTACAATGACCACTGAGCAAAAAATTAAACTAGTATACATTTTTGGATAATGGGCGGGGCGATTTATCACTTTCCATCAAACTCGGTGCACTTAATAAGCTTGGTACGGAAAAGCAATTTGTTGAAAACTATTCAAATCGGACTAAAATTACACCCACATCGCGTATAACGGTAAATTTCAAAATACGAAAACTCCGATATTTCAATAACTGAGGACGCTACTTTGCTTCAAGTTAAAGTTACAACAATAAACAAGACTGCAATAGACTTTTAGAAATTGCGCGTAACACTTAGGAATTGGGCGTATACTTCTTTACTTGTTATTCTTGTGATATGCAAACAATAGGCGAAATTGACGTTCAGTTTGTGGAACGTAACAAACTGCTGGCGGATGCTCTCACCAAGGCTCTCAGCAGAGACAAGTTCGAAAGCTTAATAAAGCAATATGGTTTAACAGACAACATCGTCACTAAGTCTGCGTTCAAACACGGAAACTCGAGTTTCTTATTATCGACGATTTCTCTTTTGGTGTTGCCCTTTGCATTCACACACAAAAACTCTTTTGTACGCAATTGTTGTTGTCAGCTGTGAATCGCCAACTTGAATTACAAAGACGAACGAGAGCACAAAGCGTGTTTCCCGAGTACGGGCGACTCGGTACCCGTCCCCTTTCCTCATCGCTCTCTCCCCTACAAGCTTCGAGTTTCCGCAACAAAAGTTTTCATGTCTGAACGTCGACTAAAGAAAGCGAGAGGGAGTGTTGAATAAATCGCTTTCTTAAGTTCTCTATACGTATATAATGATATGGTAGCTCTGTTGTACTATAACATTTTTTTCTATACATTTTATACATATTTTCTTTTTTCTCGCCTGTCCTGCCTTCTGTTCTTTTTTGGCTAGGGTATGGACTTCCGGCTCTAAGATTTTGCGATCACAAAGTTATTTTACTTATACTATTGTTTATTCAATAAATATCAAAACTGAATTTCAAGATCCGCGTTTTATTCATCCAACAATCGCAAAAATGATAAAAGTATTTTTATAACGTAAACAATTTAACAATCCAGCGAAAAGGACCCAAAGGACTTAGGAATTCAGCGATTAATTCAAGGATAACAAGGTAACAATACTTACAGTAACGACATTTTAGTATTCTTTGGCTATTTCCCTTTCGTTTATTTAATGTTTCTTATTTTTTTTATGAAAGTGTAGCTCGTAATCTAACAAAAACTATGTTAGTAAAAATTGCAAACTTTTTCTTTAAGCATTCTGGGTATGCAGTTTTGTAGCCAGTTCAATTTTATTTTAATGAAGTGCAACTTTGAAGTAACTAGGACTTACGATTGATTTTTGGAAATTGTTTTTGTGGAAGGTGTAGCAGATTTTCTCCATACAAAAATCTTTTCGAACATACTTTTTTTGGAAGAAAATGCGTGAACGAAAAATTGTCAAAAATCAGCACTTATGTACCTAGCTACTCCAAACTTGCAATTATTATACTAATATTTAAAAAACTGCGTACTCAAACAATTTTTTTTAAAATCTGATTAAACAGTTTTAAATTTCGTTGAACTTAAACAATGTTGCGGGAAAAAAAGAATCGGCTAAGAATCGGCCGATGCCAATGCCGATACTTGCCGATGCCGATGCCGATTAAACGGTAAAATAACATACTATGTATATTCAATGTGCCGGCATATAATATATCCTTATGTATGGGTTTTAAGATTTTGTAACCTGTTAGTTTATTTCTGGAAGATATAATAATCAACAAATAAGAGAGTGTACTTTCGGGCGAAGCTGAACGCCGGCGCCTGTAATAAATATAGCCACTTATTCCAGAACCCGAATTCCCGTAATTCCTAATTCGTAGCTACGTTACGAAAAACGAGAAATCGACATGCTGCAACCCTTGCGGAAATATATGCAGCATTGCCAGCTATCAGTTGTTTTACGAAGACAGCTGAATGAAGGAAAACAAAGTGGAAAGTAATTAAAAAAACTCATGAAGTGCTTATTTATAGTAAAATTGTTTGATTTTACATATTTTTAAGGAAACGATGTATTCTATTGCATTTGCAATTATAGCAGCGAAATAAGAGCGCACTATGGGAATGATTTCACAAAGATATGCGGAGCTGTCGGGCATAGTAACCATGAGTGCATCTATGTCAGCTTCTGGTTGAATTGTTGAACCACAAGCCAGAACTCCTCCTATGCCTGAAGAACTGGTTCTCAATCCAGTTAATGCAATAACAACTTCTTCCAAGCGATTGGAAACATGCACTTTCTTAGGTCCACCACCTGTTGCGCTTGATTCTGCCTTCAGCCGCGCTTAGCGATTATAACCCTTTTTAAGTGGAATTCTCCTTTCTTTGTTGCCGGAGAACAGGGGCTTCCGCATGTCAAAGCTATAGAACAATTCTTGTGCATATCACACCGGCTACGCCATACACTGTATTTTTGGGAAGAACCCACATTGATATTTGCAAAAAAAAGTGCACAGGCAAACCGAATTTATTAATAAGCTAGTGTTCGGAAATTTGAAGCATTTATTTTAAATAAAAGTTTGATCCAATGATTACACATGTATGTTAAAGTTTTTGGGTTCGGGTTATGCGTTTGGACACAACAACCGAAAATCATTGTACAAATAACTAAACTGGAACCAAGTTTCTCGATAAGGGGCAACAAAGATTATTTTTTGCTTGTTTATATAAAGCAGAGGATAAAAACATACGTATATGCGAAAGGCGAATATATCTGTTTAAGCTAACACCACTAATATTTCCTGCAAACACACTGATTTACATATTTTATCTCGTCTCCGACACAGAATTACTTTCGTACAAAATTACGCAAAAAAGCTTACTCGTTCGTTTTTAGGCATTGTTACGAATTTCGAAAGTTCGAAAATACGATTCGGATTGCAGCATACTATTTCTACGATTCGTAGGAAAATCCGAATACGAAAGAGTTGCAGAATACGGATGATAGTTTTTGCACTTTTCCGAAAACTACCGTTACATAGTAAGCAGGGTGGTTTTACCCTTATTTCAAACATAGTATGTTCAGTTAGACTTCACGAGATAAAGTTTTGTTGTTATAAGTCGGCGGTACCACGCCCATTTTCTAAAATTCCTCAATAATCTTATTTCTAAGAGCGTCCTCTTTCTTTGGGCGTCCTCAAATTTCGAAATATCAAAGTTTCCAGATTTCTGAAATTTACCGTCATATGAAAAGGGGGCGTAATTTTAGTCCGATTTCAAAAATTTTCAACGCCATTATTTTGTGTATCAAGTACAATAAACATGCCGAGTTTGGTACAAATTCATTAAACGGTTACAGAGATACACATATGTGGTCATAAATGGGTGGTGCCACGCACATTATTCAAAAATTTCAAATATTAATTTTCAATTCATTCGCTTCAGCAATTACTGATTTATCGAAGATTTCGTAAATCTCTAAAATACCGTTATATGGGATGTTGGCGTGGTTATTGCCTAATTTTAAAAGTTTCCAGCCGTTTGGTATGTTTTATCAGGATCACAGTTCCAAGTTATGAGAAATTGGTGAAGCGGTTACTGAGTTATACACATGTAAACATAGGAGGGTGTGGCTAGTGAATAAGCTTCAGTAGTTACTAAAATATCGCAATTTTTGTATTTCTGAAAAGTATCGTTATATGGGAGGTAAACCTGGTTATAGTCCGATATCGCCCATTTGCAACACCATCCATCCTACATTCAAGAAATGTACAGATACCCAGTTTCGTTAAGATATCTTAACAGACAAAAAAATTAACCTGGCTAATTCCCTGGTAGTATGAATGTGTTTAAAAATATGTGGCAGTGTTAAATGTAAATAAATAATATATGTATATTAGATTTTTACCGAAAGTTGAATCAAACCCGGGTGAATCATGCGCGGTTTCAGCAAAAGCCAGCGGCTTCGAACGAGGAATGCAACGCCAATCGAATTCATCTGAATATCCACGGAGACAGCGGAAAGATTTCGCATTCCTTTCTACACATTTATCTACATGATCACTGAGCTGCAATATTCGTTCCTCTTGCAGCTGCAGAGTTTTATTTATAGCAATCTTCAAACTGTTCTGCCTCCAATAGTTGGCTGCGAAACGCTAAATTAGAATTTTTTTATGAAGATCACAACTCATTTTATATTTACATAAATAGGAACTTACCACTTTAAGAACGTCTTTTTCCATAATTTTGGTTGTAAGTTTTAAATTTCTCCTAGGACTTTCAGAAAACCAACGTCGGGGTATAAAGCGGTCTCCATAATATAGTGCAATTATTCCTGGTAATTGATTTCGTCCCTTCAAATAAACATGTGTATGTACATAAGTTAAACAAGCATTATATTACAAGGCTAGCATACATACATACTTAAGTATCTACATACATTAAGCCGTATCACTACCCTCCAGTGAAACCCCAAACTAGTCAGGAAAAATACAAGTTGGCAACTAGAATTTCCTGACTGAAACCGAACTAGTTCGAAAATGACCAGACTTGTACCAAGTACAAAACGATTTATTCATGCCCTGTTTTATTTGAATTCGACAGTTTAATACAACAAAGCAGCGGTTCTTAAACTTTTAAGATGATGGAACCCTTACTAAACTCCTGTCATTTCATGGAACCCCGCATCAAATTACTAAAAGGCAGTGCAGCTTAAATATTAATAAAAACTTTTATTAGATATAGGCCCTTATTATGAGTTGCATTCGATTTTCGATCTTTGCTGGCTATCGAAGATCGAAAGTGAAATTCGTATTATGAGCTATGCAAGCGTGTCGAAATTTTCATTGAGTATCGAATTTTCTGTCGAACAGAATTTTGCTTTCGTGTGTGTAGCGAAGTGTTAGAAAATTGTGAAAAAAGTATGATTTTGCCTTTGTTTTCTTCCATTTTGTCGGCTAGAAACTAATTTTAAAATTTTTTTATTAATTTCATGCAGTTCTAACGCCGTGAATACTAAACACAAGCTCGAAAAGCTGGTTTTACTTATGAAAGAAAATCCCAATACTCTGTTGGCACGATCTCTGAGAACAAAATCATAGAGATGTTTATAGTTTTAATATATTTTAAATAGATTTGGATCACACAATTTCTTAAATGTATTTTATGTCAAAATATATTCGAAAGACTACACTTAAACTCTCTTAAACATTTTCTGCTCCTGGTCAGTTTTCTCATCCTCTGACGAATCGTTGAACCAGAACTCCGTTGTACTAATTTTTACCACGATTTTATAAACTCGCTCTCATTTTATTTCATTTTAATTTGCACAAATATACATATGTACATTTGTATAAGCACACTATTTAGTTTGCTCGATTTGAAAACAAAGCTTCTCAGCGGTGAAAAATATACTATTGTGAACAACCTACACGAGCACAATAGCGCTATTCTTCATCGAATGAGCGCCATAATACCAAATGAAAATTCGTTCGATCAGTACTTTCGACCACAGTCGAAGATCGAATGCAACTCGTAATAGGGGCCATAGTATACATACTTTAAATTTTATTGTGAAGAATGAAATTGTTTCACTATTATTAATTATTTTATAAAATAGTAGTTCGATATAATGTCTGAAAGCTGTATGCGCATTTCTGGGGTAGCATCCAATTTCGACATGAATTTGTTTTTTGTATTAATGTAAGCCGAAAATCCTGTTGACAGAGTACGTTGTGACAGAAGGAAGCAATGTTAAGATGGCCTTTTTAGCGACTTCATGACTCTGCAATAACGACACAATTAAAATTTTATATATTTTCGTAGAGCAAATTAAAGATTTTGTTTCGTAATTTAGCAATAATATATCTTGGAACGTAATTTTTCTGGATTATTTGCATTCTGTAGGGAAAATTTGTAAGCTTTCTCATTATGACTTTTTTTAAAGATTTAGTAAGGGTTAAACTGAAAAAATACGAAATAAGTAACAACTCGTAGTAGTTAAACGAAAAAAATAAGTTTGTATTGCTGAACAACGCCACAAAACGAAAAGTGTCGTCATTTCCCATACAAAAATTACAAAGGGTCTTACTGAGAAAATGAAATGAACAACGTCACAATACGAAAAGTGTCGTTCTTTCACATAAAAGCTTGACTAACCTATCGAGAGTTTTTGACTTACGGCAATATTCACGATAAATGTGACAAAATGTGCCACTGTTCAGCAGCAAGCGTTGGCTACTTCGGTTATGCACATCTGCCGGATTGGTAACAACTACGCCTATGTTGATTTGCCACAGAAAAATATGGTTATTTATATACAAAATCCGCTATATAGCTCAAAAACATGAAATTTTAAGTTGTGCCGTTATTGCAGAGGACCATCGATATTTCTCGATATCGATATTTTCTCTTAACACTAACCCAAAACTCTTTCAGAGACACAGATTCAAATGTGTGTTTCAATGTCGAAGTACTCTGGAGATCTATGAATGCTTCGTAAATGGATTTTGTACCAAACCTATATTACTACTACCATCCGAAAAATAATCTGATAAAGATTTCAGGTGATTTACCAAGTGCCTAGTTATGATATTTCACATTTCATTTGGCAATTCATCGCGTTACTTGTAGACAGTTGTATATAACCCTTTGGTTGTGGCGGCCAACACCACATCCCGGTTAGAAAAAAAAAGTAAGTGCGCCTGGGCCACACTGGAGAAGTGAAACTTACATATTACTTATCTATTTTCTCTCATAACCAATGTATACATACACACATCTGCTTTTGCTTAAGGTTATATTTTTCTCTTTTTTCTTCCTACATCCCTCTACCTCTACCCCTATTCGTTTTAATTACATTTATGTTATTCTGTTTTTCCATTATCTTCATTTTTATCTTTATACTCTATCGATAACAAAATCGATAATAACGTTCAACAAAATATCGATAACAAAACCAATAGAAATATCGATAAAAAAATCGATGAAAAATTTGATAAAAATTTCAAAAGCAATATCGATAATACCATTGGTAGCAAAATCGATTAAAAAATCGATAAATATCGATAACAAAATCGATAAATATCGATAACTAAGTCGATAAGTATCGATAACCAAAACAAAATCGATAAATGTCGATAACAAAATCGATAAATATTGATAACATAACTGATAAATATCGATAACAAAATCGATAAATATCGATAACAAAGACGATAATATCGATAACAAAATCGAACAATATCGATAACATAATCGACAAATATCAATAAAAAATCGATAATAATATCGATTATTATATCGATAATAATATCGATTATTATATCGATAAGTTCCGAAAATATGGGTAGCATAATTGATAACAATATTGATAAAAATTTCGATAACAAAATCGATAAAAATATCGATAACAAAACCGATTATTTTATCGATAAGTCTCGAGGATCCCGAAAATATCTAAAATCGCAAAATAGTTTTGTCAAACCACCACAAGTGGGCCCAAAAATTTCTATCAAATGCGCGACTTGAATTATAAATACATTTTTGGATAGGGAATCCGCCATGTACTTAATGCTATAAATTTTTTTTTCATATTCCGCTTTTTGTTTATTTTATTAGCAATTGAAATTTGGGAGAATTGCGAGATATACATAATTGTAATTTCTCGTAAACTACTGAAGATATTTGTATGAAATTTGGTACACTTATAGAAAAATGTGTGTGCTATATACTACTTGTTTATATATGATATAAGTGTTAAATAATAATATTTTGCCATAGTTTTTCATAAACAACTGCAATTTTTTTCGCGTTCTTCACGCTGTCAATTAATAAAGCTAGTGTCATATTACGCGGAAAACGTTTACCATTCATAATCTGTAAAAATAATTTTGTTCATCCACTCCGTTCCGAAGATATCGAATTTTTTGTTAGTCGTAGGGCGCTTTGCACTTGGTCTTTCCGCGCATGGCTATATCTTCCAATATTTATCTCATATTACACAGTATAAAAAATAGTTGGAGGAATTTATTGAAATAATAATGTTGATTATAAAAATTTAAATAATATAACTTAAATTATACACTTTAATAATTCAATGCTTGCAAACTTAAATTATGTTCTTAGAGATGGCTATGAGTTATCATACTCTCGGAAAAAGATGTGTCATTTGAAAAAATTTTACTACGAATCTTTTTGTGGGCTGCGGGTTCAAAGAGATGGAATTGCCGCGTTTTTTTAATCGCTATTGCCTTATTCATGTGCTTGGAATATTTTTTTTCATGTTCATCGTGATCTTTTTGGGAGCAGAAATCAAAATCTATTGTTTTGAAGGCATCTTTCGCCAATTCAAAGAGAATTTTAGCTTTATTTATATGATTTGCAGCTACTCGCTGCATACTTGCTTTTCGGGCTAGCCTTTTAACAGCTCCCACGACTCCACCGCACGCTGCCTTCCCATGGGATGTCGCATAGAAATTCCATTCGGCTTCAATTCCGAAATCTTTTTTATGATAAAATAAGTTAATCAAATTATATTTATTCTTGTATTGTGATGCAGCTCCATCAGAGAAGTAAAGAATCTTTTTTAGATTTCTGGATCCGAATTTGTTTTTAAATACCTCACAAGTCATATGTTAAATAAGTGAACCGAACCAGCATCGTGGGTCAATTTTTCCGATATGATAACAAGGCTTAAGTTATGCTGTTTACCATCGAAGCAGTAGTAAGTTACGTATGGGTGAATGGTTATATGGCTATTCGACCAATGATGAGCCTGAATTGCATCTTGCACTTGAATCGTACAGTTTTCCGCAAAATCTAAGGTAACAACAAATTCACCGTTACTTACGCTACTTTTTTTGTCAACGAAGTAAGCGGCTTGGGTTTTTGATAAAAAATCGTGCTTCAACAGAGATGGTAGATCGTTGCCAAGCGCTTCTAAAAGCTGAGCCGTCTTAACCGTCTTTTGTACTATATCACACCTGTAAATATTAGTGATCAATAAATTGAGTTACAAATGCACTTACAAGTTCACCCATTACCGATCGGCGCTGATCCATTGACTGAATGTGACTTCCGCGACGTTATTTTCGGTCAATAGTTTTTCCAATTTACTAATGATAGGTGCAGCTCCAGGACATTTTTTACATTCTCCAAAAAAACAAGTAAGAAAGTCTAAGTTCGGGCGGAGCCGAACATTAAATACCCGGCGCAAGTATTAAATATATGTTTTTCACCTTTCCGAAAGCTACCGCTACATGGTAAACCGAGGTGTATCCATTTTGAGTAAATTAGCGTCCTTAAATTTCGAAATATTGAAGTTTCAAGCATATCTGAAATTTACTGTTATATGAAAAGCGGCCGTAATTTTAGTTCGATTTCAATAAGTTTCAACGTTTTGCTTCTATGTGGCAAGTACAATAACCACACCGAGTTTGGTACAAATTGGTAGAACGGTTACCGAGATACATATATGTGATCATAAGTGGGCGGTGCCACGCCCATTTTTCAAAATT
>NW_016157241.1:326124-328307 GCF_001687245.7 Rhagoletis zephyria
GAAACTTCGATAAACCAATCTGGATGTCAGGATACTCTGCTTTAAAGTGTTCATGTAAATCTACCAAATTGTAGAGTAACAATCTTTTTTGAGCCTTAATTTTTTTGCCATCTTTAATAATATTCTTATAGTCTTTCATTCCAGGTAATATTCTGCTGGAACAATCTGATAAGTAGAAATTTTGAACTTTCGCAATAGTTGAGCTGGAAATTCTTTTCCCACGCTTTTTTTCAGGCACGGATCCGAATCCACTTTTTTTCAATTGTTCTGATTTCGATGCCATTCTTTTTGAAATACAAAATATTTTACGCATTTTTTCTATTGTCCAATTATCCGGAACTGTTGTTAAAATTTGTATTTTCTCTTTCGTATTTTTTTTCTCACGTAAAGCTGTTTTCATATTTTCTATAAATGCTGAGTCTAGACTGCTTTTTTCAATAATAACTACTGCGATAATTTCTTTAACATTTTTATCACACAATTTTGAAAAACGTTGTTTTTTAATTTGCGGCTCACCAAGTTCTTCTAATTTGAGGGAATAATCAATTTTTCTGGTTTCGAAATTTGCTACACTATCAGAACAGCCTTGAAAATCAGAAGAAATTTCATATTCTTCGCTTTCTTCTTGGTCAACACTGAAACGTATAAATCCAAAACTGTTCGTTAAAATTTTAATTAATTATTTTATATCACATATTTTTGTTTTTATTATTAAACCAAAATCATTTAAAAGTATGAATGGACTTATAATCGAAAATAAAGTCCAATATTTCGATATTTTATGAAGAAATAAGAAATACAAATCATAAATACACTTACTGTGGGAATGGGTGTCTATCCGCTACACTTCCACAAACACGCACATCCCTGTACAACTTCATACGACATGATTTATAGACGTATTTACCAATGCAATTTTCGAATATTTTATTCCACTTAGCGGTGACTAGTAATAAATTAACACGAACGCAATTATGACCTATTTCCCCAGCGGATTGCAACACTGATTTGGTCGAACCATTTTAATAAAAATGCAGATATACGTAAGTATAGGGTTGCCAGATTATGAAACGGAGAAAGGAGTACATATCTACTTTCGATAGAAAAAAAGCAGTACTGAACTTAAAAAAGGAGGACAATTTTTGTTTTAATTTTTTTGTGCAATTTATTGTTACAAATTACCATTATATAGGTATAAACAAACACGGATATCATAGAAATCTTTTTCAAAGCAACAATAAATGTTAAAAATAAATAACTAAATCCTACAAAAGAATTCCAGGCTATTCCTGAATGTATGGCAATTTTTTATTTTATAATTCAAAATTCTTCTGATTTTTATACCCGAGCGCCCTGCACCGACCTGCCTACGACCATGCTTACGCCTTTTCACTATCACACTTAACTTTACTTACTAAGTAGTGTTTGCCACAATATGAATGGCCAAGTACAGGGCGTAAAATAATAACTGTCGCAAAGGTTTTTCGAAAAATAAAAGAATCCTTTAAAGATTTAGCAAAAAAAGTATTTTTGCTAACTTTGTAAATAGTTTACTTTGATTTTATTAATTAGTTTTAAAACTTTAATCCTTATTTCCATTTGCCATTGCCATTTCCATTTTTTCTTAGATTTGGTATAAAAAAAAAAAACTATAGGTATAGGATTGGTCGAATGAATGGCCTCCTAGTCACCAGTTCCGAGTCTTTTCGATTGCTGAGTATGAGGCCTTATGTTGGACAAAAGCTGGTGTATTAGCTGGTGTAAATTAGCCTATGGTTACAGAAGATATTGTCACTACCCTGCAAAAAATTGTGCGACTAATCTCTAAAGAGAGTTATCCGAGATTACCCTCAATCGGGTACAATTGGGCATTAATTAGTCCCAACTAGTCTCATACGGGTACTAATGGAGGTCAATTAGTCTCGACTCATCCCTTATGGGTATAATTGGAGATCAATTAGCCCCCAACTCATCTCTAACGGGTACTATTAACGATTTAATGATTAGTACGCCTTAGTCAATGAAATTTCATGTGCGGCATTGGCACACAGAGAGAGTATTCGCCTAACAAAGCTGAGCAGCCCGGTTCGAAAATTTTTATTTTTATTTTTTAAAAGTGACTAATCGCTGTTTATACCCGTTCGGGTATAAAGGTGAACAATTAGTCTCTTCATAGGACATGC
>NW_016157241.1:328332-331610 GCF_001687245.7 Rhagoletis zephyria
ACCGTTGCTCCGCTGTTGCCGAGAGTCACCCGCTGTGCCGCCGCCGCTGCTCAACCGTTGCTCCGCTGTTGCCGAGAGTCACCCGCCGTGCCGCTAGCGACCTCACCGTTGCTTCGCCGCTCCTGAGAGCCACCCGCCGTGCTGCTAGCGCTCTCACCGCTGCTGCGCTGCTCCTGAGAGTCAACCGCCGTGCTGCTAGCGCTCTCGCCATCATCCGCTCCGACCCGACCGCACGACCCCAACGAACGTCACCTCTCTCTCTCTCCCTCTCTTTGGACATAAGGTTGCTAGCCCTCTAGTCGTAGCGCCGTGTGTGTGTGTGTGTTCGAAGTAAATACACTAAAATAGTGTGTTTTATTTGGTGGGGGTTAGTGGGACCTTCGCCGGACTCTGGATCGGCTGAGTTCACCTCAGCCTTTGACAAAACCCACCTCATACTGCATATCTCTGAAAGTATTCATGGTACAGTACAAGAACTTCGTATGGAGATATGTATATAGTTGAAATCAAGCCCATACTCATGGAGAAAATTTGGGCTATTTGAAAAGGGGTGTGAGGCCTACAAACCTACCGACCTTTAGCTATCTTTGAATGAATTTTTGTATTCTGCTGTAGGTGTGTTTGTGAGTGAAATCCTCCTAAATGGTTGTATGGATTTTAACGAAACTTTTTGTGTATCTGAGTGGGTCTCTGGATGGTTTAGTTTCACAATTTAATCGAACAGTTGGCGCTGTAGGTGAGTTATTACTAAAAATCTTATTTATGATCCGATTTGGCTAATGTTTTAAATATGTATGCAATACTATTGCAAAAACGTGCTGCCAAGTGGTGCTGAAGTCGAGCTATTACTTAAAATAGCCAAGTGAGAAAAGGGGCCGTGAAGGTCAGATTAAATCGACCTTTTGCACCATTGAGTATATCGACGGTCCTGCACTGTAATTGGCCCAATGGATGTGATTTTCCAATATTATTATGCGTTCAAACTTTTAAGGTACAGAACAATCATTCGCACCCATTTTGATTTGGCACCTACTATACTGTAAAGCTTCTAGGACATTCACTATAGAACCGGGTCATTGCTGCCGCCAGGGAGTGAAGAGGAAAAAATTTATTTCGCTTTGCGAATAACCGTGCTATGAAATGCCGCACAACTGGAGAATTTCAAGAACGGATATAACACTTTCCTTAGGTTATTTAAAGCGGCAAATGACCTCCAAACCTTAATCTTAGCCGACAAATGTGCCAATGAAAATCGTAAACGTGAATTGTTGGTGAAAATGTTGGACCAAAAAGTTTCAATAAAATATATAAAAATTTTGGGCGGGACGAAGTTCGCCGGGCCTGCTAGTATATGATATAAGTGTTAAACAATAATATTTTGCCATATTTTTTCATAAACAACTGCAATTTTTTTCGCGTTCTTCACGCTGTCAATTAATAAAGCTAGTTTCATATTACGCGGAAAACGTTTGCCTTTCATAATCTGTAAAAATAATTTTGTTCATCCGCTCCGTTCCGAAGATATCTAATTTTTTGTTAGTCGCACCTTTTCTATTGCGGCGTAGAATGCCGCTACATACAAGCTCTCGCGCGCGGACTGGAGATAATAACGCGTTCGAACTTGCATAACAGTCGTCGCAGCTTTTATTGTTAGTGTGCTATGATTTCTACCATAATATACAAACATATATGCACTCAGCTTAGAAATACTTACGTAGGGTTGCCAGACGTACTGCTTTTGGGAGTAAACGTACTCCTTTTTATTGTAATGTACTCCCTTGTACTTTCAAAAAAAAATATCAGGAAATGTACTCCTTTCTTAGTTTTGTACTTCTTTTGTACTCCTTTTTCCAGCTATTAATATTTTATCATATACAGGGCGTAAAATAATAACTGTTGCACAGGTTTTATTGAAAAATAAAAAGGAACTTTATAGATTTTGCGAAAAAAGTAGTTTATTCTTAATTATCCACAGATTTTACTGATTTTACTTAAATTTTATTAATAAGCTTTTAAATTTTAACCTTCATTTGCGTTTACCAGCGGTAAACACTTTGAGAGAAAAGCTCAAGCGGCACGCAAGTCTTCGTCGGTTACTTTATTACATATCGTCACTAGACACGAATAAAGGCGCGAGCTCAAAAAATGACGGCGAAAAAAGACGCATAAAAAAACTTCAGCGTCAAAGACTCTTAACCTACTTCGCCGAAGTTTTTCATAAGCATCTTTTTTCGCAAAATTTTTTTATGCGCCTTTTTTCGCCGTCAAAACACTAGCGCGCCTTTAGTAGTGTGCACCCTGCAAAAAATGGGACTAATCCAGGGTGACTCCGGGAGCAATCGCAAAGGAGCATGCGATTAATACCACTTTTGATATCTTTATATGGAATGAACTGTTCGCTTTTGTTCAACATTACATTAATTTTTTTATGCAAGAAAATTCTCAACACGGTCGGCAGAAAAAAAATTTAAGTCATTGGGATTTTTAGCAACTATAAGCTTACACTAAGTTATAGTAAAATTTAATAAGCTATAAAAATGCTTACACAAAATTTTTGTAGAAATTCGAATTAAAAAGCTTGAATTTTTAATTATATTGTAGTTTTTTATGTTTTGTACAACTTTTATAAAAAATTAGTAGACACTAAATAAACAAAAAAAAAAGTAGTCAAAACTGCTAAAAAATGTTGTGGTGCTATTATTTTGAGCAGTAGTGTATTCGTTTTCTTATAAAATGGTAAACTGTTAATAATTTCCCTTGTCCGGATTTTGATAGGCGCCTCCGTATTTGATCTCAGTTGAACTTTTATAAGAATGAGTTGTCAATTTAAACTAATATCTTTTATTTTGTTTGTTTTGTAGTATTATAAATGTATTTTTTATAGCCAATTTCACTTCTTTCTACTTTAAAAGGGACAAACACAATCCGATTTTGATTTTGCCATATAAAAAATAAATTCAGATTTTGCCTGTCGCTATTCAAGGGGATGCAAGGGTATGTATATAAGTTATATAATTCGGACGCATAAATTTATAAGATTATAAGATAAATTAATAAGATTATTTTATTATTACAAAAAGTTATTTTTGATCCACTCAAATAAAACAAAAATATACAATGTCTTTAATTTACAAAGTAATTTATAAATTTTATTACTTATTTAGTTTTCAAGCAATTGACTGTTTCAATTCAATACCTTTCACGACGATAGTACTATCGATACTATCGATGTTTTCAACTATCGTTTCGAAAACTATCGAGTGGCGGTACTATCGATA
>NW_016157241.1:332091-338415 GCF_001687245.7 Rhagoletis zephyria
GCAAATCGGACCATGAATGCGATTTTTTGGAATAGATCGGTCCCTGTACCACTTCTCGGAAAAAATTGATCACATGTGCTAATACATGCTAAAAAGCTNTCTATCGATAGTATCCCAGCTCTAATGGGAGGAGCCACGCCCCCCTTTCCAACAGCTGCCCTCTTTCTTCATGAGTATGCGATTGATTTCGTATATCTCCACACCATGTTCCAGAACTCTACCATGAACACTTCCAAAGATAGGCAGTATGAAAAATTCGGTTTGTATGGAAGATGCCACGCCCCCTTTTCCAATAGTTCCAATTTTTCTCCAAGAGTATGCGATTNACAAGTAGTATATAGCACACATATTTTTCTATAAGTGTACCAAATTTCATACAAATATCTTCAGTAGTTTACGAGAAATTACAATTATGTATATCTCGCAATACTCCCAAATTTCAATTGCTAATAAAATAAACAAAAAGCGGAATATGAAAAAAATATTTATAGCATTAAGTACATGGCGGATTCCCTATCCAAAAATGTATTTATTATTCAAATCTCGCATTTGACAGAAATTTTTGGGCCCACTTGACGCGGTTTGACTCAGTTCCCAGATTGAGTCTCTGTGTCTCTCCCTACATCCTTTCCTCTTAAGTTACCTTTATTTTGATCTTTCTTCCCCTATCTTCGTCTTTACTTTTATCGGTATCCTTATCCTCATCTTTGTTTTTACTTTTATGTTTATCACTTTCTTCATCTACATATTCCCCTTCACCTTTGCCCTTATATATATAAGTAAAGTGCTTAAATCTACCTTGGTCTTCATTTACTCATCTTTGTTTTTATACCCGAGGGCACTTGTGCACAAGGGTATTATAATTTTGTTCACATAACGGTTTTTGTAACAGCCAAAACGAATCGAGACAGCTATAGACATATATATACATAAATGATCAGAATGAAAAGAGAAATCGGTTAAGCGGTGACTGTCCGTCCGTCCGTCTGTGCGTCTGTCTGTCCGTGAACACGATAACTCGAGAAAAAATTGAGATATGTCAACAAAATTTGGTAATTAGGTTTCCCTTTATCCAAGGTAGGTTGGGATTGAAAATGGGCAGAATCGCTGAGAACATTACTTAGGGCTTGACTAAGAAACCTGTTGAAAATTTTTGAAATCCGACAAGAACCACGCCCACCTCCCATATAACGGTAATTTACAGAAATACGAAAACTGCGATAAATAAGTAACTATTTAAGCTAATTTACTCAAAATCGACATATGCAATAACCTTTTAGCAGAAAATTATAATTAGGGAAATTTTTGGAAAATGGGCGTGGCACCGCTCACTTATGCGTACATATGTGTATCTCGGTAACCGGTTTACCAATTTCTACCAAACTCGGCACATTTATCAACCATGGCGTGTAAAAGCAATATGCTGAAAATTTTTGAAATCGGGTTAAAATTACGGTCACTTACCATATAACGGTACATTTCAGAAATACGAAAACTCCGATTTTTTAATAAGCTAAGACGTCAACTTACAACAATCACTTAACAAGACACAAGATGATTGATTACTTACTACGTAAGTGTATATTGATAACCGCCTTACCGATTTCCACCAAACTTCGTCCAATTATGTCAATAAACCATAGTATATTATCGAAATGTTTGGAAAAATACTCTTGCTTATCATGCAGTTTATTGAAAGGTGAAAAAACGATATTTAATATGTGCGCCGGGTATATAATGTTCGGTTTCGCCCGAACTTATACTTCTTTACTTGTTGTTTTTATTTTTACCTTTGCCTTTATCCTTTTCTTTATCTATGTACGTACTCACTTTTACTTTCATTCTTGTATTGGTCTTTTTCTAAGTTTTATTCTTTAACCTTTTATTAGCAATTTTTTTTTTTAATTAATACCATACACTCAAGAAGCACTTGTTTCAGCCCCAATCATTTCCGTTGCACCATTTAGGTTGCACCATTTCCCCTGAATTTGCCAATTTAATCCCAACCAACCAACCGCCGCTAAAGAATAAAGAAGTTTCACTTCAAGAAACAAGCTGGAAAGCGCAAGCTCAACGCTCTTATTTAGGTATGGCACTCAGTACGGCAATCATACCAACTACGAGTACATATGTATACTTAATAAAATTATAGCTCAAAAAACTAAAGCCTCGCTATTAAAATTTCCATTCGTACTGTCATCAGGTTACTTTCTAATTTCAGTTCTAGCCGTATTATTTTGATGAAATTCAATACACGACCTAAAATGGATTTAAAATGATCACAAAAAAAAAGTCAGCTTTTTTCACCCATTGGTCCGTGGTGTATATAATTTAAAATAGCAAAACTTGACGTTGGCCAGTTTTGCTTCAACGGCTAAAATTGAGACTCATAGAGCAGAGCAAAGAACAAGTAACCGCAGTAGGATAGCAGAGTAACTTTTGTACAATTTTTAGCGTTTGACAAAAAAAAAAATACACATATTTTCCCGTTTTTGCAATTACTCTTAAATTTTCATTGCCATGTTAGCTAGTCTGTCGCAAATATTTGCCGTATTTTGTCAGTTGTTAAATTGTTTCAACTTGCGCGTGTAAAATGATGCGTCGCCGTAACTGTTTATTGCAAGCGAAGCCATCGCCAAGGCGTAAAGGCCCGTAAATCTTCCGCAAATTGTTTCCCTCGAATACTTCAAGAGCCGCCTCATCGGATGTTGTCATCGTTTAAGTTTCTGCGGCATATACTAACACGGGCATGACGAGTGACTTATAGAGTGTGGTTTTCATACGTCGAGAGAGGACTTTACTCCAAAATTGCCTACTCAGTCCAGAGTAGCACTTGTTGGAAAGAGTGATTCTGAATTGGATTTCCATGCTGACATTATTATCGGTATTAATGCTGGTTCCCAAATAAACGAAATTCTGTACTTTCTCGAAATTATAACTGTCAACAGTGACGTGGGTGCCAAGCCGCGAATGTTCTGACTGTTTGTTTGATGACAGGAGACACTTCGTCTTGTTCTCGCTATGCAGTGACGGCAATCGGCAATGTTCAATGGATAACGTTGAGAATGAGGAGGATATGCCACCACCACTATCTTTTAAATAAACTATACGCGTACCGGAATTCGACAAATGGCCTGTTGATATTTCAGCAGTGGCATATAAAGAGTTGCACTCAAAAATAGGTGAAAATATGATATGATAATTTATTATTGTTAACATTATTAATTCAGGTGAGTTTACCCCAGCTGAACTAAGGAAATGTTTTTTAGATGATGAAGTTCTAAAGCTTGTTAGCGATCACACTAATCAATATTCACATGAACGTAACGAGTTCAATTTCCTTGCAACGGCAGAGGAAATGCAAACATCTATTGGCATATTGTATATCACTGGATACAATAGTTTGCCCAACATCAACGCTTACTGGTCATCTTGGACATCAGCTGGAAATATGTGTATAAAAGATGCCATTAGCCGCACAAGATTGAAACAAGTAACATTATTTATTCATGTGTGGGATAACAGAAATCTGGATAAGGCTGAAAAGTTTGCAAAAATATCATCAATGGGCAGATGATTTCCTGACCATTTGAACACGAAACTGAACAAACGCTCTCACTGTGGAGGCAAAGCTATGTATGGATGCCGAAAATGCAATACTAATTTAAATACTAAGTGTTTTGTAGACTACCACAATAATAAGCCACGGGACCAAGCTAAAATCTTTAAGTCAAAATAATAAAATTTTATGTTGCGATCCATCTATATATATAAAAATGAAATGTCTTTCGTATGACCGCGATGCCTGACCAAACGGTTGAACCGATTTCAATTCTGTAAAAAGCACTTTTTTGGGCCTTCTGTGTGGAAGGTTTTTCGATTTAAAAAAATTAAAAACTTTTTGATGTTGTTGCCAAAAAATTAAGAAAGCTGAGACGCCACGATTTCACAATTTCATAGAGTTTTCCGTATATTGTATGTCACCAAACTACCAAATGGCTGAACCGATTTCGTTCATATTTGGAACATATGCCAGCACCTTGAAGGGAAATATTCCGACTATAAATTTAACCGCTGGGTGGCGCTGGGGCCGGAATATTCCTAAAAAAATACATTTAGTTGCAGATTTGGCTCATATTTAGAACACTTTTTAGCCAATTGAATAGGAATATTTGGACTAAAAAATTACACGATAGGGTTCGCTGGGGTAGGAATATTCCTAACGTTCTTATACAGTGGGAGAATGATGGATACCTACATATATACATACATATGTACGTCACAATAAAATGTTGAAACCCCTTTTTTGAGGACACCAATATGTCTCTTAAACCAACTACGCTGGAGAACTGAAACTTGGCACGGATGCATAAATTGTGAATACCTTACTTATGGCGAAAACTGGAAGCTATTGGAAAAGGGGGCGTGGCACCTCCCATACATACTGAACATCTGCTATCACTTATCTCTAGAAGCGCTTACGCCAATGTCCTGAAATTTGACACAGCTACATATGTTATCAATACCGAACTTATGGCGAAAATTGGCGGGTATAGAAAAAGGGGGCGTGGCACCTCTCATATAAACTGAACTTCTCATATTGCTTATGTCTGGAACCGCTTATGCTAAAGTTCTGAAATTTGGCACAGCTACATATGTTATCAGTAGCGTACTTATGGCGAAAAGTGGCAGATATTGGAAAAGTGGGCGTGGCACCTCCCATACAAAGATAATTTCTCATATCGCCTTTCTCTGGAACCGCCTTATGCTAACGCCATAAATTTCAAACAGCCACATATATTATCAATACCTTACTTTCAGACAAAAGTGGCAGGTATTGGAAAAGGGGGCGTGGCGCCTCCCATACAAACTGAAATTCTCATATCGCTTATGGCTGGAACCACTTAAGCCAACGTTCTGAAATAAGCTAGATATGTTGTTAATACCGTGCTCATGACGGAGAGTGGCAGGTATTGGAAAAGGGGGCATGGTACCTCCCATAAAACTTAACTTTTTATAACGCTTATCACTGGAACTGTTTAAGCTNATGGCTGGAACCACTTAAGCCAACGTTCTGAAATAAGCTAGATATGTTGTTAATACCGTGCTCATGACGGAGAGTGGCAGGGATTGGAAAAGGGGGCATGGTACCTCCCATAAAACTTAACTTTTTATAACGCTTATCACTGGAACTGTTTAAGCTAACGTCCTGAAATTTGACACAGCTACGAAATGACTTGCCGTCTGCTGAGCGAAATGCTCATCGCAGAGGAATTTTGGTACTTGGGCATGTCAGCGCAGAAGATTTCATTTCAAGTGCTTACGACACATAACGAAACTTACTGTATTCGCAAAAATAGCTTACTCCATGTTGTTTTGAGCATATATCTATATATATAAAAATGTATAGTAATTCATCAATTGAGAACGGTTGGGCCGAATTAGGTAATTTTTTTTCACTTGTTCGTAATTGCCAGGAGAAGGTTCTTAAGAAAGAAAATTTTGTAAAAACCCTCCGGTGGACCATGGACCGATCTATTCGAAAAAATCGTATTTATGGTCCGATTTGCTTAAAATTTGGTACGTAGGTAGCTTTTTGCCTATGTTAGCATATAGGATCCTTTTTTCCGGGAAGTGGACCAGGGACTGATCTATTCGAAAAAATCGTATTTATGGTCCGATTTCCTTAAAATTTGGTACCTAGGTAGCTTTTTGCCTAAATTAGCACATAGGATGCTTTTTTCCGGGAAGTGGACCAGGGACCGATCTATTCGAAAAAAACGTATTTATCGTCCGATTTGCTTAAAACTTGGTGTGTAGATGGTAGGTTTTTGCCCAGATTAGCATAAAGGATATTTTTTTCCGGGAAGTGGACCAGGCACCGATCTATTCGAAAAAATCGTAGTTATGGTCCGATTTGCTTAAAATTTGGTAAGTGGTTAGCTTTTTTCCTAGGTTAGCACATGGGATGCTTTTTTCCGGGAAGTGGACCAGGGACCGATCTATTCGAAAAAATCATATTTATCGTCCGATTTGCTTAAAACTTGGTGCGCAGGTAGGTTTTTGCCCAGATTAGCATATAGGATATTTTTTTCGGGGAAGTGGACCAGGGACCGATCTATTCGAAAAAATCGTAGTTATGGTCCGATTTGCTTAAAATTTGGTACGTAGTTAGCTTTTTGCCTAGATTAGCATATAGGATGCTTTTTTCCGGGAAGTGGACCAGGGACCGGTCTATTCGAAAAAATCTTATTTATGGTCCGATTTGCTTAAAACTGGGTGCGAGGTAGGTTTTTGCCCAGATTAGCATATAGGATATTTTTT
>NW_016157241.1:338513-343900 GCF_001687245.7 Rhagoletis zephyria
GGAAGTGGACCAGGGACCGATCTATTCGAAAAAATCGTAGTTATGGTTCGATTTGCTTAAAATTTGGTTCGTAGGTAGCTTTTTACCTATGTTAGCATATAGGATGATTTTTTCCAAGAAGTGGACCAGGGACCGATCTATTCGAAAAAATCGTATTTATCGTCCGATTTGCTTAATGTTTCTTGCGTAGTTAGCTTTTTGCCTAGATTAGCACATAGGATGCTTTTTTTCCGGGAAGTGGACCAGGGACCGATCTATTCGAAAAAATCGTATTTATCGTCCGATTTGCTTAATGTTTCTTGCGTAGTTAGCTTTTTGCCTAGATTAGCACATAGGATGCTTTTTTCCGGGAAGTGGACCAGGGACCGATCTATTCGAAAAAATCGTATTTATCGTCCGATTTGCTTAATGTTTCTTGCGTAGTTAGCTTTTTGCCTAGATTAGCACATAGGATGCTTTTTTTCCGGGAAGTGGACCAGGGACCGATCTAGTTGAAAAAATCGTAGTTATAGTCCGATTTGCTTAAAAATTGGTACGTAGTTAGCTTTTTGCTTAGATTAGCATATAAGATTATTTTTTTCCGGATAGTTTCACTTCTTCTTCTTATCCGCCATGTTAGGTATCTGACAGAAAACGTGTTTCGTATTTTTTGTTGTACCAACTTTTTCAAAAAAAAGTTCAGCTTTTGACGTTGGAAAAATAAAACAAAGGAAAGCCAAACATATAAGTAGAGAATTTGTCTAATATTTTTAAATCATTTTCTTCATAACTGCTGCTTCCGTGGATATTGCAACACACGGAATAGATGTAATAATGCAGCTATAGGAGCCACCTCATACCACAGAATTTATCGACCGCCTATTTAAATAGTAGGGCTCGCTTGAAATATGTACATGAAGATGTATGGAGGTGCGCACACTACACCAACTTAATCTCTCCGACCAATTAGTTGTGGTGCAATGGAAAGACTAGCAAGCCCAACTAAATCGGCGGCCAATAAAGTCCGTGGTGTGCGATGGATCTAAAACATTTTAAACAAGAAATATCGCAGTCACATTTTCGTTTTTAGGATTTTTATTCATGTGATTAGCAGTGGCAAGAATGTATGTATTAAATACGTAGATCTATATATATAAAAATGGTGTGAAAAATATATAGTAATTTATCAATTGAGAACGGTTGGACCGATTTGGCTTAAATTTTTTTTTAGTTATTCGTAATTGTCAGGAGAAGGTTTTTACGAAAGAAAATTGTGGGAAACCCCTCCGGGAAAGTCGGAAAATTGGAAAAATCGAAATTAATTTTTTTTTGTATGGAATTTTGTGCGCAATTCCTTCGGAATGGCATTCGAAAAAATAGAAAATTCTAAGTGGAAAACTCGGAAAAATCCAGAAGAACGCAAAAAATTTGAATTTTTTTCTGCGAAAGCTTGGAAATTTCGGATAATTCATTGGGACGTAATTTTGCAGAACTTTTTTTCCTTTTCAGGAACTCTAGAACTATTGAAAAACTGCTCAGAACAACTTTTTATTTGCCTTTTTGCCACATGTCGTATGCTGCTTGAATCTGGCATACCCAATTTTCAAATTTTTTTTTATGAAAATATCCAGAACTTTTTTCCCCTTTTCAAGAACTCTAGAACTATTGGAAGGCTACTCAGAACAACTTTTTTTTTCGTTTTGCGTCATACCGTATGCCAACTTCCCAGACATGCTGGTTTCTCCAACTCAACTTAACTTAGTTTAGCCACTTTTGGACTTAAGTCAAAAGTTAGCCTACGTTTTACACAGCTTATTCTTGACTGAGTCGAGAAAATTGGCTTAACTAAGTTGGGTTGGAGTAACCAGCCCTTATAGTCATTTGTTGGACAGGAAAAACTAATTTCGGGAAGTTTGAGTTCCTACCGCAATTAAGCAAAAGGCGATAGAACCTTCCAGCTAGGCTTAAATTAAAGCTAGAACTACAGACTACCATCCCTGAAAGTACTATTCCTGCACCTTGCCCTAATGGTCACCTATACTCATTTACATTTTATCGTCAAAAATGATGTAACAATCAGTGTTAGCTGTTAAATAAATGACTATAGATAACCTTAGGTTCAAGGTGCAGGAATGGTATTTTCAGGGATTGAAGTCAGAAGTCCAAGCCTTGATTTAAGCCTAAGTGGAAGGTTCTATGACCTTTTGTTTCATTGCTAGAGCTTCTCAAATATTGCAAAAAACGCGATTTTTTTACACTTTCACCACATTTTTCTCAAAATCTGGAGCTGATGGAAACATTATACTTACGTATTCTTAATCAGAAAAAAAAAGCCTATTAAAACCAGCTTCAACATTTGCCGCATCAAAATCGGTGTTGCCCTGTGTTACCTACACTAATTATATAAAGAGAAGCTCCTTCTTTTTATAAGAGGTGATCTCGCGAACGGCTGTACCGATTTTTTGAAATTTTGGACACCTACTGCAGACTTTGGATATATTAAGGGAGCGTGGCATCACCCATGCATATCGAATTTTTCATACCGTATATCTCTGAAAGTATTTGTGGTAATGTCCTGGAAATTTGTATAGAGATTTTGGGGCTACTGGAAAAGGGAAGTGGTGCTTTCCAAACATATTGAAACTTTTACCTATCTGTAAATATATACACCCAGAATACAGTGTTTTTTTTTTTTTTCGTAATTAATTTTTTTGTACCAAATTTTGAGTATGCAGTTTTGTAGTTCACTCAATTTCAGTATCATAAAGTGCAAGTTTTTAATGGCTATAAGATACCGTTGATTTTTAAGAATTTTTTCGCTGATGATGTTGCGCATTTTCTCCGTATAACGAATACGTGAGAGTTTTTTTGTATGGGAAAAAATGCCGAAGAGTGTCAGTATGTAAAAGACTTATTCTGGTGGCTTAACTCTTTCTAAACGACCGAAACGATTTTAATGATAAGTTTTAGTGGCGCTGGGCCCGAGTTATTGCTAAAGATCGTCGATTCGGAAGCACCAGGGATCAAAGTTAAATTACTCCCGTTAAATCAACCATCAGAACCATTGCGGTCCTTGTTTTATGGTGACTAAACAGAATGTGGATCAATGATACTCACCAGTTTGTAAGTTGCCACTATACTATACAGATTCAAGGGCGATTCACTATCGACCCGCAAGGACTTCTTCCCGGTATAACGCTTTCGTCAGGTTATTTAAGACGGCAATGCGGATATGCCTTCTGTCGACCACAAAACCAAACATGAACTTGAGTTGCAGGCGAAAACGTTGGACCAAATATGTATTTCAATAAAAAAATTAATTTTGGGCGGGACGAAGTTCGCCGGGTCTACTAGTACATATAATAGAAAAACACAACTTCATCAAAATTTAAAGTTAAAAAAAGCTCCTTGCGATGAGCGGTATACACAAGCGAATCATCGCCAGCGATCTATCGCAAAAGATGATCAATCGCTAATGGGGACAGCAAGTTACGTCTGAAAGTGGTAGTTATTGGAATGGCTGCACCTATATATGTATGTATGTACATATACATAGATAGGCAAGCATCATTCGACTCAGAACCTTCTCCTCCTAGATTTCTAAATTGCATTGAGCGATCGTTACTTTCTTTTTAATTTTTGGGAAAGAGTAAAATTTTTTGTGAAGAATTTTTTTAAATTTTGCACAAAGTATGAAATAATAATTTTAAGGTATTCGTTATAGGCTGTCCTATCTACATAAATATGTATCTATATACATAAAATGGTAGCTGTTTTTGTTGTTCCGACTGAACTCAAAAACCACTGGATAGAGTTCAGTCAAATTGTCGGTGATTATACCTTTCACATATGGTCGTATTATAGACTAACTACTAGAAAACTCGCTTGGTGGCACTGGAGTTGAGGCATTTATAAGGGTCGTATTTATTGGCCGATTTCATTCAAATTCGCAATGTGAGCCTCCTGTATGATGACTTCGTTTGCAAGATATGGATCTGCTGGGTGGCGCTGGAGGCGAGATTTTAAAAAAATCCTCATTTTTAATACAGCCTGGTTAAAATTTATAATAATAATAATCCCAACTGTTTTTACCCTCCATTCCCGCCCATCCGCACGAGTGGCGCAGTCCGCATGACGTACGGGACAAGTATTTATTTTCAATTTTTGCGCCGAGTCACGATAGGCAGGAGTTTTTTAAGTGTCGAGATCTAAAATTGTTCAGCTACAGAACTAAATTCATCAACCGATTTTATGTCTTTATTTTAATGACTCATTTATTGAGAGAGGACAGTATTGATTTCTTAATGCTGAAAACCGGATCTGATATATCAAACGTGCTGGAATGAGAGTTCTGGCATAAGCCACGGAGTGGGTCGTGCAATTCAAAATTAGTTTTACAAGCTTTCAGAAATAGGGGGCAAAAGTGTCTTGATACCCGGGAGGGAACATTAAGGCTAACTTCGCCAAGAAGAAGCGGACTTGAAATTGAGCCTGTTAGTAATTTAACTATAAAAATTGTACGAAGCATTTGCCTGCGGCTGGAAAGTGTAGGAAGATTAATAAGTTTTAATCGGCTCGTATAAGGTGGAAGGTTATATTGAGAATCCCAACGGAAATTTCTTAAAGCAAAAAGTAGGAATTGTTTTTGAATTGATTCTATCTTGTCTGAGTAAATTTGATACCTTGGATTCCAAACCACCGAACCGTATTCCAGAATTGGCCTAACTAATGTTGTAAACAGGGTTTTAGTGATATAAGGGTCACAAAATTCTTTTGACCATCGTTTCACAAATGCAAGTACACCTTTAGCCTTGTTGACTGTCACATTAATATGAAGATTAAAATTAAGCTTAGGATCCATTGTGATACCAAGGTCCACAAAATTGTATACCTGTTCCAGGTTATGGTTACCTATTGTATAAGAAGCGGGATGAACAGCTCTTCGCGAGAAGCACATTACTTTACATTTCTTAAGATGTGGGGCATAAGATTTACTTGACACCAGTAAGCCATGCTGTTTACATCTGATTGTAGCAAAGACCTTGCTTTAATTGAAACGTACGATTTATAAAGCTTTACATCATCTGCATNTCCGCATGACGTACGGGACAAGTATTTATTTTCAATTTTTGCGCCGAGTCACGATAGGCAGGAGTTTTTTAAGTGTCGAGATCTAAAATTGTTCAGCTACAGAACTAAATTCATCAACCGATTTTATGTCTTTATTTTAATGACTCATTTATTGAGAGAGGACAGTATTGATTTCTTAATGCTGAAAACCGGATCTGATATATCAAACGTGCTGGAATGAGAGTTCTGGCATAAGCCACGGAGTGGGTCGTGCAATTCAAAATTAGTTTTACAAGCTTTCAGAAATAGGGGGCAAAAGTGTCTTGATACCCGGGAGG
>NW_016157241.1:343925-345317 GCF_001687245.7 Rhagoletis zephyria
GAAACGTACGATTTATAAAGCTTTACATCATCTGCATCATTAAAATTTTTGAAAATTGTATATCTGTAGAAATATCGTTTATAAAAGGCAAGAACAGAATCGGGCCTAGGTGGCTACCTTGAGGGACTCCTGAAGTAACATCAATGACGTCAGAGATAATATTTTTAAACATTACCCTTTGTTATCTGTCATAGAGGTATGAAGAGATCTAACATAGAAAATTAGGTGGAAGACTAAGAAGATCAAGTTTATAGATAAGCAACGAGTGGCACACTTTGTCAAATGCTTTACTGAAGTCACTATATATATAACATCAACAGTTTTGCTTTCACTAAATGCTTTTGAGATATAGGATGTTAATTCAAGTAAATTTGTAGAAGTTGATTTGCCCTTGCAAAATCCATGTTGACTATATGAAATGCTAGAAGAGATAGAATGCGTCAACTTATTTGTTATAATTGCTGCAAATAATTTAGGGATTGCAGAAAGCTTAGCTATTCCCCGCTAGTTCTCCACTGAAGATCTGCTACCGCTTTTATGTAACGGGGCTATGAACGATTCCTTCCATATAGGTGGAAAAACGTCCTCTTTAGGAGACAAATTAAATAACGCTGTTAACGGCTCATAGAGATAATCAGCACAATTTATAAGAATACAAATAGGGATCTGGTCAGGACCATAACTGAAGGACTGCTTTAAGGATTTCAGATAAACTACTACATCATCGGGAGATATTACTGGGATATTTATTGAGTTCATTGGACATAGTTTAAAAGGATAGTCAATGTTAGCATGTGAGTTAATGGAATAATTGGATTAAAAAAACTGAGCGAAAATGTAAGAAATTGTTTGATTATCACTAGAGACGGTATTTTGATACCTCATGGCGGAAGGATACCAACGTACATTTCGCTTGGAGTTTACGAAGTCATAAAATGATTTGGGATTATATATTCTACGCCGTTTGATTTTACACAAGTAAGCTTTATATCACTTTTTGTTTAATGTTTGTTTAATGACGCAAAAGTGAGTATTTTACATAGTATGAGTGTAAACCGGTTTTTTTTGTGTAATCTAAAATAATGCGACTTTCTGTTTTTTGAATTTCTCAGTTCTTTAGTGAACCATAACTGTGTTTGTTCTTCAGAAACATACATGCGTTTAGGCACATGCTTTTCAAATAACACTATGCGACAGTCAAAATCGGGATGGGATGAAACCAACGGGAAATGTTATATCGGTCAAAAACAAGTTATACGTGGCCCGGCGTTTCGCTGGGTCACGTCTAGGAATCGAGATATATCGATTTGAAGTTAGTAACTATCATATAGNTTTTTTCCCGTTTTGGATTTTTTATGAATTTAAAAAATAAAAAAATTTAATATATTAGGC
>NW_016157241.1:345334-345950 GCF_001687245.7 Rhagoletis zephyria
ATTTGTTTGAGCAAAATCGGACTAGTGGTTCTCGAGTTATGTCAAAAAAAAGACCACCAAAGGTGACAATTTCCCCTATATGATAGTTACTAACTTCAAATCGATATATCTCGATTCCTAGACGTGACCCAGCGAAACGCCGGGACACGTATAACTTCTTTTTTACCGATATAACTTTCCCCGGTAGTTTGAATCCTTCCCGATCACTGACCCCTACCATTTGTCTCACAAAAAAAAAAGTTAAAAAGTGCAACGCTTTGTTCAATATTTTCTTTATATGCAGGCCACGACAATTTATACAGTTCTTTGTTAAGCTTTTTAAAGTTGGCTTTCGAAAAATCAAAGCGAATATTTGGTTCGTATGCTTGGGTACTGCAATTTTGACCATCACTTATAACTTCGTAAGATACCTCCATAGCAGGGTGGTAGACATCTTCGGTCAAAACTAGTGGATCACGCTTATTTACAACGGACTTAGATGCATCATCAACATAAACAAGATCTAATACTTTACCAAACTTATTGTGAAGTACATTAACCTGAGTTAGGCCTTCTCCTCTAAAAATACGTTGTTGCACGCACTAGACGCGAAAGGTACGATATCATTGTCAATGAT
>NW_016157241.1:346340-348664 GCF_001687245.7 Rhagoletis zephyria
AGGCAATGGCAAACCTCCGAGTGTATTTCTGCCATGAAAAACAGCTTCTCATAAAAATACAATCGCCGTTCGGAGTCGGCGTAAAACTGTAGGTCCCTCCGCTTTGTGTGACAACATCAAGGCGCACGCCACAAGTCGGAGGAGAAGCTCGGCCAAACACTAACATATGTGTAAGCGCCAATCTATTATCATTATTAAGTAAATAGACCCTTTTCCAGCCTGTACACGAATGCAATTGAATTCTACTGAATCAATGTGTGGAAGACTAACTTCTTCAGAGGCTATTGAAGAGTCAACAGCGAAGAGTACGACGATTCTGCCTATCTTGTCTATAGATATGATAATTATTTAAAAGAATCTCTGAATTGAAAATGGGAGGTTTCAGCCAAGTTTCAGTAAAAGAAAGAATATTATAATTATATTCAAGGCCTTTAAGGTATAAGTTCGTTAATTTAGTACTAGAGTGCCAGTTACTGTCGAAATTCGACAGTTTTTCTAGTTTTTAGGAGCCTTGGAGAGGGTTTCTAACTTAACGCGTAGCAAAACTTATACGGTACAAATTAACTTACCGGAAAATCTTCTGGTTTGGACCTAAAACGAACCTAATTATTTTTTTTTCTTAGAAGGTCTTTGGACTTCAGCAGGACTTAGAATTGACCCGATACATTCCACTTTACCGATTAATATTAATGATTTGATACATATCGATAGTTCGATGAATTTCAAAAACACTAAAATCCGATAACTCAACAAAATTCGTTAACTCGACAAATTTCAATAACTGTGAAATTCGAGGTCTCGATAAATTTCGATAAATCAAAAATGTAAATTCTTTGGATACCTTTAAAATTTTTTACTTTTGACAGCTCCAAATTTTTCGAAAGCCATCGAAAAATTTTGATAATTCATTACACTCTGTTAGCACGATAAAGTTAGATAAGCAGTGATAAATCGATAAGCTTATATAATCTTGAAATTTCGATTAATGGATATATTTTGAAAATTCCATAAACTTCGATTCGATGAATCAATCAATTTCAGTAGATCAATAATTATCGATAACTCTGTAAGTTGAAAGAACTCCATGCATTACTACAACTCGATAAATTTCGTTAAGTCTATAAATAATGATAATTCAATAAATATACATAACTTGATACATTTCTTTAACTTGACAAATTTCGATAATGTTTTTATAGCTCGATAACTATCCGTAAATTTCGACAACTAAGTTTCTGTGTCTATAAATTTCGACAACTCAATAAACATTGATCAATTTGAATAATTCGATACGTTGTGATAACTTGATAAGCATGGATAAATTGCGATAATTATAAACTTCGATGACTCGATAAATATCGGTAACTTTTATGGAAATTTCAATTCAGTTACCCTAATTCTTATGTATTTCTCATTGTCTCCATTTTCGCCTTTATCTCCATTTTCGTCTTTATCTTCACTTTTGCCTTCTTCACTTGTTTCTTCATCTTCATATTTATCTTTATTTCAAAGTTTAATTTCAAATACGAAGTAAAACAAACTGCGAAACAGCTTAAATTGAACAGGTTGCAAAAAACAACCATACATAAATATGGAAATTTTTAAACAACGATTTTCAACCAATTTCGAAACTATAAAAACTCTCCTCATCTACAGAATTACCTTTCCAACGGTGTTCTTGGTTTTGAAATCGGTAAATTTTCATATAAATTTTCATCATATCATGTGATATAATGGGATGTGATGTCATGGAATGTGATCGCATTCCATGTTCCGATTATTAAATCGGTAACCCTGTCGATAACTGTTTCAATAAAAATACCGATAACAATATCCATAAACATATAGAAAAATACAACGATTGCAAAATCGATTTATTCATCGATAGATATAACAATCACCCATCTTCTTCTTCTTCTTCTTCTTCTTAATTGGCGCTGTAACCGCCTAAGCGATTTTGGCCGAGTCCAAAACAGCACGCGAGTCATTTCTCTTCTGTGCTAACTGACGCCAATTGGAAATTCCAAGTGAAGCCAAGTCCTTCTCCACCTGGTCTTTCCAACGCAGAGGAGGCCTTCCTCTTCCTCTGTTACCAGCAACGCGGCCCGCGTTGAACATTTTCAGAGCAGGAGCGTTTCTGTCCATTCGAACGACATGGCCAAGCCAGCGGAGCCGCTGAATTTTAATTGGCTGCACTATGTCTATATCGTTGTAAAGCTCATACAGCTCATCGTTAAATCGTCTGCGATATTCGCCATCACCAACGCGTAAAGGTCCGTAAATCTTTCGCAGAATCTTTCTCTCGAAAACTCCAAGAGCCGCCT
>NW_016157241.1:349230-355141 GCF_001687245.7 Rhagoletis zephyria
GATATTCCAGGTGCATACCCTTAAATCATAGTCCTTTATACGTTTGCCGTGGTCGTCATCAGAAGAAGGGGGTCTCATCCGAGGCTGTTTTTTTCTTTTTATTGGGCGGGATTTTAACGTGGCGGGACCCAAACCCAGCGCACGCGAAGTTTTACGCCTTCTCACTTTAGCTCGCTCCCAAACGGGTGTTTGGTTGCTACCCAGAGGATACGTGGATATAAATATCCGGACGTTGTGAGCTGCGATTTGAACCGTACGCACAAGAATCGCTTCTGGCCACTCCCAGGTGAATGGCAGTCAAAAGTTTTCCACTTCTGCGCACGGAACCATCCTCCCAACAATCACCAATCACCAATACTGGTCCAAAAGGAGTTTCTATTATTGCCATCAGTGCAAATTACAAATCCCGAAAATCCTGGGATTACTTGCCAAGAATCCAGGGATTAACATTCCTAGTTTGTACCAAACAGCCAAGATTGATTGGTAGGTTGTTTAATCAATCCCACCAAAAAACAATCAGCTGTTCAAATAAAATCTTTATAAGAGCTGTTTTCATTATAAAAATGAAAATAAAACATATAATGTAAAAAACAATATTTTCTAAAAAAAAAACCTTTAATATAACATGTACAATCAAAGGAATAAATAAAATAGTGTAACAAACTAAAAAAAAAAGATTTTTAAAACTGCACTAAAATGAATAAAATAAAATAAGTTAAGCTTTCGTCAAAGTTATTAGACGACATTATGGACATTTTACATCCGATTTGTGTTAACCGGATATTGAACGGCCCTTAGTCAATTGTTGTCGTTTGACAGCATGAAACTCTCTGCAGTGCGTTTGCGATTCGGTTTCAGCGTTCTAGGCAAAAATTTGTTCATCAAATAATTTGGTGTTAAAGACATAAATCAGAAAAGTGCACTAGCAACGTTACAAAAATTTTAATTTCCCGTGCATTCGTTTTAAGAGCGTACATATGTACGGATATACAAATCGGCGATGTTTCTGCAAAACCGCGCATCGACCAATTGCAAAACCGCCTATTTTAGGCACTCAAATTTTTTATTAGAGCGAAAAAACGGTTTTTCTTTGAAGGCATTGCCTTGAAAGGCGGTATTTTCTCTAGCTATTATTTTACAAATCTGTTGTTTTAGTAACGATTTTACGATTCTTATGCATAAATCTCGATGCCTGGAGTTCAGGGTTACCAAATCTCGTGTTTGTCACAATGGCTATTTGGGCGGTTTTGCAACTGGTCGATGGGCAGTTTTTCCAAAACATCGATGATATATATGTATGCTATGCACTTAAATTTTAACGTTTTCGCAGTTCCCTATATTTGTCTTCATCTTAAGCAGGGATCACTCGATTTGTACATTTTGTAGTGTATGTATAGTTGAAAAATCCATTTTTTATTACCTTTCACTTGATTTAAACACGAACATTTTTAAACGGTAATCAAACAAAAAATTTTCATTTTTACAACGCGTTTTTTTCTCAGTGTAGTTAACTTACATACATACCCAGTAGAAATTTTATGCGTACGACATCGCTGTTGGTGGCATGAACTTGCTGCTGTGCATACATGTGTGTGTATAAATTTCAAAATAATTTGCAAGAATCTCCACATACACAACAAACATACAACCTAAATGTATACTGTGCACTTTGCTTTAAATTTTAACATTTTCGCAGCTCCCTATGTTTGTCTAAAGCAGGGATCACAAGATTTGTAAGTGGTTATTGAGCTAAACTCATTACCACCACAACACTACTCTGTGACTGCTAAAATGTACAAATCTGTGCAAATGTACAAATCGTGCGATCTCTGCCTAGCAGTTTATTTACAGCGTGTTCACTACTGCTAGTGATAGCAGAGCGTAATTTGCCGGC
This sequence comes from Rhagoletis zephyria, assembly GCF_001687245.7. Classification (NCBI taxonomy): domain Eukaryota; kingdom Metazoa; phylum Arthropoda; class Insecta; order Diptera; family Tephritidae; genus Rhagoletis; species Rhagoletis zephyria. Next base: position 351,125 of record NW_016157241.1, read on the forward strand.
GCAACTATGTAGGATAGTTTTAGGCAGTGGTATGATAGATTCTATTGTGAATTCCTTGGTAAGATAAAATACCGGCAATTAGTTTGAATAAATCAGCTGTTAACCTTGGGATATTTCTATACGAATTTCTGTAGAGCACCTACCGGGTGTGTGGTTCGTACTTGATCTGAATGCTTAAATTATATAAGACACCGATTTGTTTCTGATTATGCTCCTAATTCGTGACACATTGTGCGCGTTCCGCTCAGTTCAATAGTTGCGAACTTTCCCGCCATTTTTTCCATCGTACAATTTTTTCGCTACCTGAACTCAGCGTATTTTGCTCAGCCTAAACAGATGATCGAAAAGATTTTCGCCGCTTATATTAAATGTACTATGCTCATAAATGGAGAGTCAGCCCGTAATAAAAATATTAGCTCTGAGCCAGTAGTCCATGAACTTACAGGATTTTACACGAACTTGCAGGAAGTTGCAGGAAAAATGTTCCCGTACTCCAAAATCCTGTAACAGAGAGAGCGACTTTTGGAGAGTTGTGTAGAGAATGAAGTTGCAAGATTTTACCCGAGCTTTTTCTTGTGGTAAAATCATGAAAAGTGTCAAGCAATCACTGGTTGACGTTTTTACAGGAAAAATGTTTTTTTGTTCCCGTACTTTTTGTTGTTACTCACTTTTTACTCTCACTTCAGAGAGTAATTTTGCTGTTTGACAGTTTTACAGGATTTTTCACGAAAAGTATTGGATCAGAGCTATTATGTTCAGGTTATGTAAAATACAACTAAAGAGTTCAAAATAAAATAATGTACAAAAATGTTTTTTAAAAACGAGCTTTTATTTAACATGTACAATCAAAGGAATATAAACTAGTGCAACAAAAGATTTTTAGCAAGAAAATTTTGTCAAAACTGCACTAAAATGAATAAAATAAAATAAGTTAAGGTCTCTAATGAAAATTACTAACAATTAGTACTAATTTACTTCGTTTTTAAAAAAGCTTGTCGTCGAATTCGGCGTACATGCATAATTGGTTAGGTATGAATATGTATGTACATATGCAGATATTTAAATGCCGGCTTGCTATTCCCGCGACAAACTTTTTTATAAATGAAGTAAATTAGTACAAATTGTTAGTATTTTCATTAGAGTTTGAGTAACTCCTTTCACTTAGCTTACTTTATTTTATTCATTTTAGTGCAGTTTTGACAAAATTTTCTTGCTAAAAAATCTTTTGTTACACTAATTTATTTTATTCCTTTGATTGTACATGTTAAATAAAAGCTTGTTTAAAGACATATTTTTTTTACATTATTTTATTTTGTTTTAATGAAAGGATTAACCTTACAGCTATCATTGGAGGTGGAATATTCTTTTGCAATGAGTGTTGTTGATGTTTGGGATGTAAAGGCATGACATTTATGCGTTCCTGGAATATATTGTGTCATTGCGAATCTGTCTTGAAGCTATTGCTTAACTTCATTGTAGTCACTCTTGGACGCATACAGCTCCTTGGTTTTTTCTAAATTATTCTTATCCCATTTTTTAGAGGGCCTCGGGTGTAAGAATTTATTGTGACGTCGGGAGCTGAAGACTTGCTCTAGCTGATAGTCTCTTAAAATTTCATCCAATCCCGTCGTAAGCAGATTTCCCATGTGAACTTCCAACAAAGTTCAATTCTGCCATTTCCTTGAAGGGATTTTCGTGATTTCAGACCCTTTAGTAAAGTTAATATATTCTATTCATATTGTTTTTGTTTTTTACACCCATTTCCTATTTCAAAAATATACAATTTCTTAAAATTGCAATGTCCATTTATCATGTTGCTCTAGAGTCCATACGCCTAAGTAGCCCATTACGCCCATTTGGGTACTTAAAGTTGACATTATAGACAATGTTTTTATGTACAAAAATTTCTAAAAATGCTATAATCAAAAAAAAATCAAACAGAAAATTGTTTACTAAATATATATTTTTTTGGCTTTTTATACGTTGCACATTAATGTAAAAAATGTTCGAATAAAGCCCATAATAAGACGGAATAAATAATTTTTATTTCATTAAGTTTCGTTAAAAGGTTTCCAAGATACAGTACTTTAAGGAAAGGTATGTATGACAATTTCTTAAAATTTCAGCCCCTACGTCATATCGGAAAAATATTCTGCACGTATATTCATGTTAGCTAAACCTTCAATCTCTTCAACTTTGATCCAAATCCTTAGAGGTTGCGCACAAAGGTGGCCGCGGTGACATGAAATGCCTCTTATCACAATTAAACGAAAAAACCAAAAACAGTTTTAGTGCACAAAACAAGCTAAACGGCCAGTTATGCAACAAAAAAATTTATAGTTTTTATTATTTTTAACAAATTTTTAACCCGCTTTTTTTTAAATAATGATGTTTAAACAAAAAAAAATGTAACAGCAAAATCAAAAACTGTTTTAATGCACAAACGAAGCCAAATTGCAAATCATGCAACAAAAAAATTATTGTTTTTATTATTTTTAACAAGTTTTTAAACCGCTTTCCAAATCCCTATTTTTATACCCGAGCGCACTTGTGCACAAGGGTATTATAACTTTGTTCACATAACGGTTGTTTGTAACAGGCAAAACGAATCGAGATAGATATAGACAAATGTATACATAAATGATCAGAATGAAAAGATAAAACTATTAAGCGGTGACTGTCTGTCCGTCCGTCCGTCCGTCCGTCTGTGCACACGATAACACGAGTAAAAATTTAGATATCTTAACGAAAATTGGTATGTGCACTTCTTTCGGGCGTAGGACCTACCTCCCATATAACGGTAATTTAGAGAAATACGAAATCTTCGAGAAATCAGTAAATATTAAAGCTAATTTATTCAAAATTGATGCTTGCAACAATTCTTTACCAAGAAATACGTTTATGATAAAATTTTGGAAAATGGGCGTGGCACCGCCCACTTATGATAACATATATGTATCTCGGTAACCGTTCTACCAATTTGTACCAACCTCGGTACGGTTATTGTGCTTGCCACATAAAAGCAATACGTTGAAAATTATTGAAATCGGACTTAAATTGTGGCCGCCTTTCATATAACGGTAAATTTCAGAAATGCTTAAAACTTCAATATTTCGACGCTGATTTAATTAAAAATTGATACACCCTGGCTTACCATGTAGCGGTAGCTCTCGGAAAGGTGGAAATCATATATTTAATACTTGCGCCGGGGATTTAATGTTCGGCTCCGCCCGAACTTAGACTTTCTGACTTGTTTTTTAAATAAGGCTGTTTAAACAAAAAAAAAAGTTACGGTAAAATCAAAAATAGTATTAGTGCACAAAAGAAGCCAAACGGCAAATTATGCAAAAAAAGTAATTGTTTTTATTATTTTTAACCAATTTTCAAACCGCTTTCCAAGTCCCTATTTTTATACCCGAGCGCACTTGTGCCCAAGGGTATTATAACTTTTTTTTTAATAAGGCTGTTTTAACCAAAAAAATTTAACGACAAAATCAAAAACACTTTTAGTGCACAAAACAATCCAAGCGGCAAATTATGCAACAAAAAAATTACCTTTTTTTGTTATTTAGGGAGTTCACAAGTCGTGCTATTTGTCATATTTGCTCTTTTATACTATTTTACAACGCTTTTATCAACTTGCAATGTTGTGTTCCAGAAACTTTCAATGTTGTGTTCCAGAAACTTTCAATGTTGTGTGTCCGACACCAAAGCAAAGCTTTGAAAAGCTCCTATAAAAAAGCATAGTGAATAGGGCGAGGTAGATGACATCTAGATGTCGCCCTATGTACTACGTTTGCTACACCGGAAATAGACGACACGCCATTTCTTTAAATAAAATTAATTGGTGCTCGTTTGTATGTACATACATATGTAAATGCATGTGTGTGCACCTTTCTATTAATATCGTTGAATTATTTTAATATCTATTGCAAAATTTTATTCAGACAGGACTAAAAAGTAGAAAATAAATAATATAAAAAAAACTTTTTAATATACAACGCTTTTATAAATGGA
>NW_016157241.1:355394-361646 GCF_001687245.7 Rhagoletis zephyria
CCTAAAAGTTTCATCGATCTCTTCCTCCTCATCTTCATCGCCTAACAAAAATGCACCAAATAAATTTAAAAAACTCATAAATGACTTATTTGACGACTCACTTCCTTCCATCATTGCGTCCTGCGCGTACTTCTCGCAAATCGCAGCCATTCATTTGCTTTTCTCGCTATAATTGTTAAAATATTGTACAATAGCACACGAAAAAGTATGGGATGCTCACAAGTTTCATTTTACAACTGTTCTAAAAAAATAGTACAAAAGAGCAAATATGACAAATAGCACGACTTGTGAACTCCCTAATTTTTAACCAATTTTTAAACCGCTTTCCAAGTCCCAACCATTTTTTTAAATAACTCATTATGAAATTAGTGAAGCAAAAAGAAAAAAATATTTAACAACTAATTCCTCACAAAAAAAAGTTCATCGTCTGATTCCCCACGTATACTGAAATTCCCCACAAACAACCGTCAATTCCCCACGAGTTGGCTTCCCGGGCACATACACTAAAACAAAAATGTGCGCTTTATTTAGTGCGTTCCAGCACGTCTACGATTTGCAGGTTTTGTAGGATTTAGTCCAAAGTCGTTCCCGTACGCCAAAAATTCTGTATCTGGGAACACTTTCGTGAGAGTAACTGAGCAACTGTCCCCAGAATGAAGTTTCAAGATTTAGTCCAGAGTTTTTCTTCTGGCAAATTCATGAAAAGTGTCAAACGAAGGTAGAGTGGCATTTGTGTACAAAAACAGAACGCGGTGAAAGCAAATAACCTTACATTTGTTAAAAAATGGAAGTAAACAATGAAATATTCGAATATATATGCAATTATTATTAATTATATAGATTTTAATAGTTATTTAGTGACCTTTCAGCCAAATCAGTCTTGTACTAATGACAAGTAAGCAAACCATTGACGTTTTTGCTGGAAAAAGTGCCTTTTGCGTTCCCGTACACTTCTGTATCTGTTCTCCTGTTACTCTCACTTGCGAGAGTAAAATCGTAGTTTGACATTTCCACAGATTTTAGTCCGAAGAATAGTGGAACAAACTAATTATTAAGAGATCTGCCATTGCCATGAATGATAGAATACAAGATAGCGCCGTCGTGGCGCAGAGTTAAACAGAGATCACACGATTTGTACTTTTGAACAGATTTGTACATTTTGGCAGTTACAGAGTAGACTAGAAATTTTTATCTAGAATGAAATTTCCATACGACATCACTCTGTGTTTGTTAAAATGTACAAATCGTCGCCTTAGAAAACAAACTGCGAATGTGCAAAATCATGATTTGCAATAACGACACAATTCAAAATTCAAAATATCAAAACTATTACTACACTTAACTGTAGTAAGGGATTTTGTTTTTTGAATTTTGCTATTGCAACCAGCGCTGCCGTTTTGATACAATTGTATCATTTTTGATACTTTTTTTCTAAATTTAAAGATTTTTTACTTTGACACTTTTTTGTTATTTTGCTGTTGTTGTATATCGTCGTTTAAAGTACAAAACCGCATATCAATACATATCATACATTTTTTGCTAGAGAGTAAAAACACTCATATATCAAAACGGTTCTCTTTTTTATAAAGAAATCGCATTTCTTGCTAGTATATTTCAGGACGAATGGATTAGGATTGAGCCAAGAGCTTGTGTGAGCAAATCCAATTTTTGGCAGCAAATGTCAATTACGCGGTTTTGCAGAATGACGATACGCGGTTTTGTACGTTAAACGACGATATGTAGATATTTATAAGTTTGATTTGGTAACTCTTATAAGGGAAATACAATCCGGAATTTATTTGCACACGCTGCTGTTGTAGGGCCCCTAAACCACACTAAAACATTGCGCAATATCGGACTTACGTAGGTCGTTTGTGTGGTGTATGGGGTTGTTTATACTAATACTATGTCTCCATTGTGAGATTTAATGAAGATTTAGCCCTCTGACGAGATTTGGCGTTAAATCTTTTGAGATTTACCATATAAAATTAAATCTCGAAAGGCAGTAGATTTAAGTTAAATCTTCGTCAAATCTTCAATAATATTGATCAATAAGTACAATTTGTTGGATGTGGCAACCACAAATTCACATGCCATAAGTCAAATGACATTTGTGTTTTCAATATACAGTTGAGCCTATCATAAAAACATGAATTTTCGTATTTTTAGGGATTTTTATATTTTTGTTAGTTTGGGAGGAAAATTAGTAATGCATATTTACATAACTTTGGTTGTAATAAATTAAGAAAATATTATTTTAAAAACTAAAAATTTAGAAGAAATATTTTATAGTAATATCATGCAGAGTCTTCTCCGCTTTCTATGATCATTTACGCGCTGCGACAAAAAATTTATAAATTTCGGTAATGGTTCTTGCTTCGATAACATTGCACCGAACATCCTCTAGAACTCAGTTCGTATTCATGATATGCCAAAGGCCCACGATTGGATTTTCGGTTCCCTCCTATTATGCCAAAGGCCCACGATTGGATTTTCTTTCCGCAAATGTTTTTTACCGTTTTGATAATTTTTCTTAAATTCGGGAAAATGATTCGGAATATGGTACCATTCTTTACACTTTCCAAACTATATATTATACATACATATTTACCACGAATAAGAAGCCAATAATATTCAGAATTCATATAATGAAATTCCGCTTGGTACCTTCCTTTTATCTGTCTGTATATCAATGTCCGCAACTGTATTTGTAAAATCATACATAAGCAAACGTCAAATATTTAAAAATGTGAACGTCAAACATATCTCGTTGTGGTAATGGAGACGGTTGTGATTTAGCAACTGGATTTATTAAATCTTAATGGATAAATCTCTCAATGGAGACATATTATAAATTGCTTTAAAATAAAAAAAAATTGATATTTTGCTCATGCTTGTGTTATTGCACAATAATTTGTGCTGCGTATGGCGACAACTGGCCAATTTTTAAACTAGTTTTGATTTTGGTGTCCAGATCGTTTTGTAAAATAAGGATAAGAGCGTAGAAAAAACATGTTTTTTTATATTAGTTTGCGTTTTAAAGCTGAAGTTATCAAAATATTCAACGCACATTCATATTGTTTGCACATATTTACTTGAGCGCACGGTTGCCAGCTTTTGCATTCTTGAAACCGGGACTCACAATGTTAGGAAAGACGGTAGGTAAAATAACATGTTATGTGACATCAAATTTAATGGCTAGTTTTGAATTTTTTTTATTTAGAACCACAAAACAATATAAAATTCATAGATACATAAACATGTTCCCAGAACAACAAAACAATCATGGGCGTCGCTACGTAGGAGCAGGGGGCCTTTGAACTTTTTTAACTTCTATGTAGGTATAAAATACTAACAAATGCCAGCTGAAAGCAAAATTCTTTACCCGGTAGCAAAATGTGCCTTACAATGGTGGTAGGCAATTTTCATAGTTTTGAAATATATTTTTCGAAAGCAAAAAATAAAATCAGTGGAGATAACTTTCTTTTTTAAACACCTAGGATATCACTGACCATTATAAAGGACCCAGAATGACGGCAAAGTTCAAAGCTTTACAAATTTGTTGATGTGATTTTTGAAATGAACGATCCAAAATTAGCCTTTATAGCCATTTAAAAATTTTTAGATTTAGTGGTTGAACTTTTGTACAGAAAGGGCTAAGAAATCTTTATTTTAAAACTGTGATACTAAATGCCTTTCGCCATAAACGGCCGAATTTTCAGTGATTGCGTTTCAGACTACGACTAATAAAGGCCTTGGACAGATATCGTGAAAGGTTGGACTATACCTTAAAGATCACTCACACTTACGGCCCACTGTACGAAGCTTTGAGTTGAGTAAGGTCTTTAAGAACTTAAAAATTATCCTGGGTTATCAGGTCTCTAGTAATACAAGATTAATTGTTGTCTTTCACGAAGTTCTTTAAATATATCTTGAGCTAAATACTGAAGTAAGTATATTCATGAATATCACCTTTTATTATATGGAAAAATCTATAAAACAGGTACACTTTTAAAATAAAAAGTTCAATTTTTTGATTTGATTGATTTTTCATGAATATAACCTTTTATTGTATGGAAAAATCTATAAAGCAGGTACACTTTTAAAATAAAAAGTTAAATTTTTTGATTTGTGGGCACACCTATATTTTATATATCAACAAAATGCAAAACCGCGTATCAGAAAAATGCAAAACCGCGTATGTGAACTTGTAGAAATTATTTTCTAGAGCGTAACAACACTCATATTTGAAAATGGTTCTCTTTTTTATAAAGCAATCGCATTTCTGGCTTGTATATTTCAGGACGAATGGATAAGGATTGAGCCAAGAGCTTGTGTGAGCAAATCCAATTTTGGCAGCCAATGTCAGTTACGCGGTTTTGCAGAATGACGATACGCGGTTTTGTACTTTAAACGGCGATATGATTCTATTCGTAATCTCTTAATAAATCGATAAATATAAGTGTAATTCATTTTCATCAAGTGCTTCAAAAGTCAGACGAGGAATAAACATTTATATCGCTGAAATAGAAAACAGAAAAACAATTGTGTTCAAATTACGCTGTGCAAGTTCTAACTTTTTAGCAAAGATTTTGAAAGTTGAACTCACTTAAGTGGGACGATCTAAATTCAATGGCATCCTCCGTTTTATCAGATTGGCTTCGGTTTTCGAGATAACGGATCTTGAAAGTATGATTAAATTGTAACTATTTTATAAGTAACGCCGTCAGTTTTGAAGAGATTTTACAAAAATACATATCATTATATCAGTACATATCAGTTTTTTAATATTACCTTAATTATTCCTTACAATTATAGAAATAGGTTCACTTTAACATATACAGTGCTCTCTGGTTCGAGTGAACTAATTAATGCAAGACCAGTTTATAGAAAACTGATTGTTCACTATATCCAGATTGAGCTTTTTGTTCTTTAAAATCAATTTTATTGCGCAGTGCCTCTTTTAAAGTTAAATTTTTAAGAACTCTGAAGTATCGTCTTTTCCCACAGCTAATGCCAACACATGTTTCCTGTTGTTGTTGTATCGTTGTCGTCAAGCTCTATAGCGGTAGACCCAGGAAGCGTGAAGCCTCGATGTGGTCTGTCCATAAGGCCAGACACATTAGCAGGGTGGGGTTCAGTGAGCATGCGAAGAGATGCTGCGAGTCATGGAGCGTCTCTCCGAATGACGGGAATTCATTTGGCATATCTGCATTTATTCTGTTCAGGTATGAGTTCAACCTGCTGAAGTATCCCGATCGAAGTTGGGCTATGTGGTCCGAGTCTCCCGAGGCAGACGAAGCTCTGTCTCGTCCACGTCAGGTGGTTGCGTGCCCAGAACGGCATTCACGGGTCGAGAGTCTATATAACTTGGGAATGCTTCTCTTTGAATTTCGTTCAAGGCCTGTCGGTAAGTTGTTGGGTTCAGAGAAAGTTTTATGAACCCCGGACTTGGCCCGTCAGTTCATATAGATGCCTTCTGACGTGCCGTGGCGAGGGTTCTTCCGCAATCAGATGTCTGTTTGGGTGCTAACACGATAAAACCCTACTAGGAATTGCTTGCAGAGCATTGTGTTATCCTGTCGCTGTCTGAGTGCCGTGTTTTGGTAGGTCTGCAGCTTCATCCACTGCGTCCTACTAGTCCCCGGTAACCACACAGGCGCTGCATAGTTCAGAACCGGCCGGCCAATTGCATTGTACGTTGCCAACAACGTTTCTTTGTTTGCCGCAGGTGCTGCCGGCTAGCGACTTGAGGACTTTGTTGGGGCTTTGTACTTTATTAACAATTGCGGTTGTATGCGCTGAAAAGGAGAGCAGACCTTCGAAGGTTACTCTGAAGACCTTCGGGGTATTCAACGTCGGAATTGGTTCGTCATCGACGAGAATACCCAGTTGCAGTCTGACCTCCTCCGTCCAAGTGGTGAAAAGCGTTGCTGAGGATTTTGTAGGGGAGAGGGTTAGGCTCCGTGCAGTGACGAAGCGAGAAAGCTCGGCGAGATAACCATTATTAAGCAATCGTCAGCATAAGAGACAATCGAGACTACCTCTGGTGGTTGAGGGAGCTTAGAAATGTAAAAGTTGAACAGTAGTGGGAAAGGACACCACTCTGTTGAACTCCCTGTTTTATTTTCCAAGGTTTTCTCGATTTGTCTCTAAAAATCACTGACGAGTTTCGACCACTCAGGTAATTCGCCGCCCACCGTTTGTCTTCTAGTAGCGTTACTTGAATAGTTCTCTCACTGGGGGGGGGGG
>NW_016157241.1:361735-374019 GCF_001687245.7 Rhagoletis zephyria
GGGGGGGGGGGGGGTTCGGTTAAGGCCACGAGTTATCTGTCTGTTTATGGCGTCAAGTGCTGTTGTTGTGCTGTGCACTTTACGAGACCTATGTTGATGCTTCGCTGGGGTTCAGTAATTTGTGCAGTGCGGGAGTAGAAGGATCTCTAGTGTCTTCGCAACCGGAAAGGAGAGCTATCGGGCGATAAGACTATCTTTTGCTATCTTTTGTTGGACGGTTTCCCCAGTTTAAGAAGTGGAACCATTCTCCCGTTCTCCAGATGTCTGGTACGATGAGAGTGGCCATAGACAGGTTGAGGACCTTGGTTAGATAGTCCACTCCCGCAGGACCCAAATTTTGGAGCATCAGCATGCAAATTCCGTCGGGTTCAATTGCTTTGGAGACTTTCGCCTTCCCGATGGCTATCCTTTCCTCGTCGCCGCGGAAAAAAGAGGCGCACTTGGTGTTGGCAGTTTGTGCAGCCTTCTGGTCACTCTACGTTTGGCTTTGTCCGCCGAGGATGCAGTATGAACTGTCGGCTAATATAGCTCGCGCATCGCTCCGGGTCGGACGAAGCATGGTCGCCAAAAGATATTTCAACTCTGTCGTCATGCTTCGTCGGATTGGGNCCTGCATACTGAACCAGACCTCAATATCCCTATGTTATTCGGCGCTCTGAATGCGAATCCGACGTCTGTTCATTATGAATAAGTTTTTCTTTAAATCTGTATAATTTTTTTAAAACAAATCGGCAAGTACATATCGTCCCTCGCATTCCAGAAACATGTTTTGGGAAATCCAGTTTGAAAGTTTTTTTTTTACGAGACTTAACTCTGCATTCATGTAACTGACATTGTGAAATATGTAAATGTTTTCCGTGTACGCACGGTATTCTGGGTTTTGCTATAACATAGAATATCCAAAGGTTAATCAACCCAATAACTCAAAATTGGTAAATTTGCACATTCATGCTTCTGGCANAATATGCGTGCTAAATTTAAATTGAACCTGTACTAAATTTTAGCCTGCTTAATTGGAGCAGTTCTAACGCAAAACAACGTCTCTGATCAATCAGTTGTATGGGAGCTAGATGTTATAGTGAACCGATTTCGATGATTTTATGGAATAGTTAAGGTAATATTAAAAAACCGTTATGTGCAANACTCAGAAAACTTTTCAAGAACGTCCTATATCAGAATTTTATTGAAAAATACNCTTTAGTAAAACATCTTCGAAAATTATAAAATTATAAAAAAATTAGAAAATATTTAAAATTTAAGCAAATTTTGAAGTACCGCTATCTCAAAAACTGAAGGCAATCCCCTAAAACTGGGAACGCTATTGCATTTAGAAGGCTCCAGTTATGTAGGAATGACTATCAGAACCTTTGTCGAAAAAAATTGATTTGATACCTCGTTCGAAATATTCTGACTACAAGAAGGAGCAGGATCAGGGGTTTTACACACTTCTAGAGAATTTTTTTTTTATATTTTTAAGCATTTTACAAGTGTATGTAACATTACAAGGGCTAGTAGTTACAAAAATATTTAGATCGAATTAGAATTACGGTCGCATAATATTTTATCTTTAAAAGTTGATTTATTCTGAAAGCACACCTCTTGCTANAAAATGAAAATATGTATATTGAAAATGTGCTGAGATAGGGCGTTTTTGAACCGAATTCTGAGATAGGGCGTTCTTTAATAAAATTCTGAGATAGAGCGTTCTTTAACCATATTCTGAAATAAGGCGTTCTTAAAAAGTTTTCAGAAATAGGGCGTTTTGGAACTGGATGCCGAAATAGGTAGAGTTTCCACTCAGGTGTCGATTTCCTGTTAATATTTTTCCAGTCAATAAAATGCAAGTTTAGTACTCCACTCTACTTATTAAACTAAATTTATATTTGGCTATTNAAAATTATTCGTATTTAATTGTTTGTAGACCACAATACATACTTAAAACGTTTTTAAAATGAAATGCTTCAAAAACTATATACTATAACCGATAATTTTAGAAATTGTGAAAAGTAGAATTACACACTTTTGGTTACTTGCCATCTAGTTATTTTTTAAAGCACTCTTTAGTTACCAACTACATATGAAGTGAACACATAAGTACTAATTGCACATACAATTTCAAACCAGTATATGGTGTGCTTCAAAAGTTGACATAATTAATTTTTCACCTCTTAAAAATTACATAAAAAGTTCACTTGTTTTTAATATTTTTTGAATTAAAACATCTATAACTCAAAAGTTATGCAACAAATTGATTNGGTCTTTTTATATGTCAGCCCGAACACCCCGACCCCCCCTAAATTCGATGCTGGCGACGCCCATGAAAACAATATACAATTTCATGGATGCATAAAAATTTCCATATAACGATACTTCAATGATAATACTTTTAAAAAACTTAAATATTAAATAACATAATAAATAAATAAATTATAGTTTAAACAAAAATTACACCGAATTATAAATTTCTATATATCGGTACCTGAGTGGAAGATTGACCTATCTCGACAGCCAGTTCGAAAACGCCTTATCTCAGAAAACTGTTCAAGAGCACACGCTCAAAGAGCATAACCATCGCGTGTACGTATACAAGCAAGANGAGGCTTTAAGTATACGTCTATGAATTATATCCAAAAGCAACCAGCTTGATATGGTTTACAACGATGAAAATAAAGCTAAATAACACAAAGGTTACCTATTTGTTAGATTTGCCCAAATGCTTAAATTTTGCTTCTAAATTTCGGGTGACTACTAGTTTTAATAAATTATCAGTTTAATTTCTTTTAAAATTTACTTTTAGGTTTATGCATCTTAAGCATACATCGAAAATAAGTTTTAGAAAATCAATGTGAAATAATTGCAGAAACGATTAACCGGTTTGCTGAGCAACCNATGACTTCGGGAGAAATCGCAAAGGAACATGCGACTAATACCACTTTTGATCTCTTTATATGGAATGAACTGTTCGCTTTTGTTCGAGCAAGTCCTNACAGGTTTATGATAAAAAATAATATAAAAAAAACTTTTTAATATACAACGCTTTTATAAATGGACTAAAAAGTAGAAAATAATACTTCTCAGTCCCATAGAATTTGTTTTGATAACTTTTGATTTTGAAATTTTAGCAAAAGTCATTATAAACAATCTATGAAATTGAAAATGAAAANTAAGTGATTACTCTCTCTATGTGCCAACGACGCACATGAAATTTCATTTCCTAAGTGCATACATATCATTAAATCGTTAATAGTACCCGTTAGAGATGAGTCGGGGACTAATTGATCTCCAATTATACCCGTAAGGGATGAGTCGAGACTAATTGATCCCCATTAGTACCCGTATGAGACTAGTTGCGACTAATTAATGCCCAATTGTACCCGATTCAGAGTAATCTCGGAATACTCTTTTTAGAGATTAGTCGCACAATTTTTTGCAGGGTAATTAAGCACACCAGCACATTCTCACTGAGCTAATGCTTGTTTGTGGTAGTGCCCACGTCTGCTCATGAGGCTCATGAGTGAAATTTTTGACAAATGTATAGAAAATTTTTACAACTGCAAAGATTTTTGATGTGTATAATTTTTCTGCCCCAAATTTAAGCAAAAACAATAAAATATTAGGAAATGGAGTTTCTGGTGGCAAAAATTAAGAAGTATTACACTATGTTAAATATTGCCTGTAAATAAATTTATTTAATATTTTAAAAGCTTTAATTGGTTAAAATTAAATCAGTGGTCGGCGCTTCATACCACAATTGTGGAAGGTCAACTCACACGTATTCTTATGGTCTGATAATGCACACTTCGCATAACTTCGAACAACTTCGCATAAACTTCAAACTGTAATTTCGTATGTACTTTGCACGTATTTTGTTTGTATTCCATTATCCAGAAATTAACAGAACATTCAAAAACTTAGCATTCTGTTGAGTTTAGATTTTGCTTTAAGTTGCATTTTTATTGTACTGGTACAAATGGTTGTGCGAAGTTATGCGAAGTATGCATAATCAGACCTTAACGCTCTATCGTTTAGTCCTTGGCTACAGAGCAACGAATCAACACCGTGTTTGGCTGTTGCGCTTTGTTTCCTGTATGCGAAAATGCCTTGCGAGAAATATTACATGCTTGGAAATGCTTTTGGTGACATGCAATGCCTTTTGTGTTATAAGCCATTAAAAAAATAAATATGCTATTCGAAGACATTTTGTTTCTTTTGATGAAGAAGAAATACAACGACTTTTTAATGAAAAATAGAATTTTTTTTCAAGGAATTGAAGGGTGGTTGTTAAAGGGAATATGTATGCGACTTAAAGACATTTTAAATCATTTCATAATGATATGGAAAAATCTGATGAACATGAATTTAAACTTTTTTATTTAAATTTTCAATATTTGACGTGGGTGAATCCAAATGAATTTTGAAATTTTTTATTTCAGTTTTACTTCAATATTTTCATAACTCAAAAAAGTAAAAACTCGAGAAAACCACTTTTAAAGTTTTGAATTTACATATACTCCCAAGGAAAAAATTAATACATATCCAGCTATACCATTTGTTTCCGTTGGTTTACTATGCGCAAATGAACATTTTTCGAGTGAAACTTTTTCGGGCGAAACTCAGGATAAGGCTGATTTTGTTCTAGTGAGCTACTGGTAATCGTTACAGCTATGAAATTTTTACACATCATAAGAAAGAGCTAAAGAGCTTTTGCTTTTTTGGGATTATGATACTTTTATAGTAAATGAGCGATGCACATATATGTACATATGTATGTGTTAAATATATGTATTTATATGTTTTTATTGAAGACCGATAAGTTAAAAATTTTGTTTCACTTCTCGTAATTTCCTACTGGGTTTCTCATGCGGAGCAGTTCTCATGTTCTCACCAATACAGTCACAGTTTAACTTTTGCCGACCACTGGATTAAATTGATCAAAAGCTTAAATTGATGAATTACAATCAATGATGGTAGATGTGTTTTTTTTTTGTTTATTTCACTTCAATATATAGTATTTTTTTCAGCGGTTGTCAAAAATTGACTGCTGTCATTTCACATAGCAGATTAGCAAAACTGTCTCCCTATACCATAACTTTGTTACCGATTCATACACGCCCTTAGTTATGAATGAAATAGTCTGCAGGAAATCGCAGTAGAAAACAAAATACGGCGTAAAGTGACGATCAGTAAATACAATTTGTAAAATATATGTACATATTTTACGAGTTCTAAATTATTTTTTCAAGAAGATGTCTAAATTTTTTTTCTTGCAAAAACCAGGACATTTTGCGTCCCGGCATGTGTCGTACCGGGACATAGCTCTTAAATCCGGGACAGTCCCGCCGAAAGCGGGACGGTTGGCAACCGTGCTTGAGCAACGTTTCTCCAAAATAAGGTTTGTTTTTCGTTATGCAAATAAGCATACAGATTCTCTGTTTTTGTTAAAGCAAGTAATATATATATTGTTTTTTATAACCATGAATTTAATTATAAAATTTTAATTATTATTTGGTTTTCAAGTAAAAGTTAAAAAAATACCAGTTGTGTTTGCTTTGGATACTTTTTCTGCTGGGCAACTGCTACTTTTTTTCAATCTCGCGGCAACACTGATTACAACTCCCCTGCAAAAATTGCGCCTACTCCTGCATGCATGTAAAGAGTACTCCCTAAGGGCCAAGGAGTACCCAGTATTAACCACAATTCATATAAAATATATGGTCTAATTAACATTGCGATGTCCTAGGGCAGGACCATATACTCCATCTCTGCATTACATCAGAGTGGCACAAAACTACTCCAACATATTAACAATGGCATTGTTGATATATTTTTTCGTTTGTACAAGCTTTTAATAAAAACAAAAAACAACAAGTAAGAAAGTCTAAGTTCGGGCAGAGCCGAACATTAAATACCCGGCGCAAGTATTAAATATATGATTTTCACCTTTCTGAAATCTACCGCTACATGGTAAGCCGGGGTGTATCAATTTTGAGTGAATTAGCGTCCTTAAATTTCGAAATATTGAAGTTTCAAGCATTTCTGAAATATACCGTTATATGAAAAGCGGCCGTAATTTTAGTCCGATTTCAACAATTTTTAACGCTTTGCTTTTATGTGGCAAGCACAATAACCACATCAAGTTTGGTACAAATTGGTAGAACGGTTACCGAGATACATATATGTGATTATAAGTGGGCATTGCCACGCCCATTTTCCAAAATTTTATCACAAACGTACTTCTTGGTAAAGAATTGTTGGAAGCGTCAATTTTAAATAAATTAGCTTTAATATTTATTGATTTATCGAAGATCTTGTATTTCTCTAAATTGCCGTTATTGTCCGATTTAAAAAATTTTCAGCCATTTGGTACATATGCTGTACCAAGGCCAACAACTGTGGCAAGTTTGGAAGAAATTGGTGCAGCGGTTACAAAGATGTACACATGTAACCATAAGTGGCTGCGCCCATTTTCCAAAAATTTACCATATTCTTATTTTTCGTCTAAAATTTATTGTAAATATCAATTTTGAGTGAATAATCTTCAGTAGTTACTCATGATTCAATAATGAAAGGTTTTGTAAGTAGCTCTTTTCTTGACACTCTTTGACACTCCCACCCACAGGGATGGTTTTTGGAAGCAGGGGAAAAAGGGAAGAATTCAATCAAACTTCCTAAAATGGTAGCTAAATTGCACAAAAAGGTGGGGATAATAGTGCATAGTGGTATTTTAAAACAAAAACGAATTTGATTTAGTTATTTAATTTAAACCAGCTTATTTACATCGAATATAACCCCGCATTGTTATTAAAAATAAATATTTATATGTATGTATATGCCAAAGTTGAGTACGCCAGACGGCGCGTAACTCGAGAATGGATGGTTCGGGGGGTTGAAATAACACAAACGGCAATAACGCAAAATTTGCTTTATTTCACTTTTAAATGGGAAATAATACCAAATTCTGAGTTTTGCTTTATTTCCAACAAAGGTTGGAAATAAAACAAATTTTGCCTTATTTCCCATTGCTTATTTATACTATTTGTAAAAAAAGCAGTTTACTGACAGAAGGAAAAAGAACTTTGTTTATTCCAAAAATACAATTAAACTAAGGCACATTGAACAGGTAATATCAGTATAGCAGCTGATTTGATTTTTTTCAATTATTTGTTCTCGAAAATGTAAAATATTTTACACTTCTCACAAAAATTCTAAATTGTTAAAATCTATTTGCATGTGAAACATTTTCCATACAAAACCAGCTCAGCAGCACAACCGCTGATTACTGGGCCTGGCACAGGATGGTGGATCAATGCTTCGAGAAGCGAACTAATTTACTAAGAAAGAAAGTTGCAACAATTTTAATTTTTTCAATTTAAATTTTTTACCTTTTTCGTATTTCGCATGGCACGCTTTGATGTAGAAGAAAAATATCAGAACAGTTTTTAGCACCTTCGATACCAGAAGCAACAACAAAATACAGGCAAATGTTGTTTTCGCTGAAATGCTCTAAACCTGTTTGATAGACCTTGAATTGAACAAAAAATGTGATATAATTCATATGAAGAAAGTAATATTCACAAAATATTTCTACTTATGAAAAGTCTAACAAAATATAGGAAAAGCATCGTCTTTAAAAACTGCTCCGCATATTGGACATAGTGCTTTTGTATGCATTTTTTCTGCATGCTTTTTAATATGTTAAAAACATTGCTGGAAAACCTTAAAATCTGTGTTCGTATGGAAAAGTAGCTTATGTCGAAAGGCTGGCTTTAGTATAATGCGGCAATCCCTTTATTTTTTAAACGGCAAGGAATTTTTTGATGAGACTTAATAAGAATATTGACTTGCTAGTATGGGAACTATTTCTTCCACGTTTATATGCCAGAAGTTGTTTAACGGCTTAGCGCCAGTGAGTCATTCGCAATTGTATGCTGCGAATGCCGATTTATACTAAAGCCAGCCTTTCGACATAAGTTACTTTTCCATATGAACACAGAAATGTTTGCATGGAACCATGTCGCAATAAACAGATGAAGTAAAAAAACGGCTTTCTCGCTTTATTTTCTGACATTCGGCTGCCTTATAGTCACATTTTATAGGAAAATTTTCAAATAAAGCAGTGGCACCTGGTAAATTCCACTATGGGTGGGATGCATGCAATAACACCATACACAATAATTCCCATTACTTGGACATTAAAAAGCAGTTTCAGAAGTGAACTAGTGTTATTTTATCATATTTCCTTTTTCTAAACGGTTATAATGCCACCAGTACATAATTGCGAAAGGAGGGGAGGGGCGGGGGACGCTAATGTGACGTCGAACGCGGCGCGGGTGGCGAGGGGTGGCGCGGGGCGGCGCGCGAACGCGGATCGCCGCGACGCCGGGTACTTTCAAAATTGTATACTTACAAATCCGTCCATTTAACTTGCTCATGTACTACTTTTTGTCAAATGTAACTGGGTGACTACCTACATATGTGCACTATTTTGCTTTATTACTCAAATTGTTAAGTATAAAAGTTGGTCTTATTGCTCAACGAGAAATGAAACAAAGCAAATTTGTGTTATTTCACATTCGATTGGGAAATAACATAAATTTGCGTTATTGCCGTTTGTGTTGTTTGGATAAATGGAGACCTACATACCAAATTTCGTTGAGATATCTCAATGTTTGCTATCGTGTACACGGATGGACAGACGGACGGACAGACAGACATGGCTTAGTCGACTTCTCTATTCATTCTGAGCACTTATGTATACATTTGTCTTTATCTATCTCGATTCGTTTTGGCTTTTACAAACAACCGTTATGTGAACAAAGTTAATATACCCTTGTGCACAAGTGCGCTCGGGTATAAAAATGAAAAATTACATGTTGCCTCTAACGGCATTCCAACCCGAACATGCTGAGAGCTAACAAATAACAGCGAGCATCTCTACACGTTCAGCTACAGCCAGACATGCAAACGTGCTTTCAAATGCTCAACTTCAATCACATTTCGTTAAAACACGAGCAGTGATCGGGTAACAATAAGCTGGTTCAGAGCCCCGAGTTGGACCGCTACAGCATGACAGAGGAACACTTTTGTAAGTACTCCAATATACCAAAAATAAACTACATGGCTCAACGATTTTTGCAGGGTCAAGATTTTGCATAATAGTCATTCTTACGGGGCGCGACTGTAGCAAGTGCACAGAAACAGAACAAATGGCTGTTTCGGGATCGTTGGTTCAAATCCCACTGGCAGCCAAGATTTTTTCAATTATTTTTTTTTAATTGTTTTTATTTTTTTATATTTTTTTATTGTAATTGCAGTTGCTGCTTCCTTTCCAATTAAAATAAAAAGAAATAGATTCCCTTTGAAATGGATAGCCCGGTTCTCTCTTATCTTAAAGGGCTGTTTCGGGATCGTTGGTTCGAATCCCATTGGCAGCAAACATTTAAAAAAAATTTTTTTTAATTGTTTTTATTTTTTGTAATTATAGTTGTTGATACCATTTTATTATTTTTTTTTTTAAATTAGATTCACTTGGAACCTTATTTTAACATTTAAAAGTCACATTCCCTCCATTTTAAAGCTAAAGCTCTGTGTTTGCCATAAAATGCATTTTAAGTTTACTATGAAAGATTTTGATCGAAACAATATTGATATGACACAATTTTAGTCGTTAAAACCTGTTTCTAACATCCTTATGACTACGGGCCAATGATGTTCGTATACAAAGCAGCAGGAAACTCGGAATACGTCCATTCGCTCAGAATAAATAGAAAAAACAATCGTCATAATTAAATGTTAAATGCTTATAGGTAGCATAACAATTATCGGCGTTGACATGGACAGTGCGATTCATTTAAAAGACTTATCTAAGTCGTATTAGTATATGTCCTAAAAGCGGAGCATTATACAACATTTCGGGAGTGGTAGAATACGAGGGCCCCCCAATATCGCACAAAACTTCTATGTCCATTGGACATTACCGGGCAATAGCGAGGAGGACTTATATATGGGTTATATATACGGTGACCATCCGTCCTGTATTATACGGGACAGTCCTCTTTTTTGACCCATTGTCCTGGTAATTTATTTATTTTATACGGGACGCCAAATGTTCTGTATTTCTTTTAATGTCCTGTATTTGTCCCGTATTCGGTGTTTCGACGCCTTAACAGCTCATTAAAATGCCATGCCTATGAACGAGTTTTAAGTGATGTTGGTACATATATGATACTAATTTTAACCATAAACAGTTATTATTTTCTAATCTGAATTCCCTGTTATTCGAATCGAGGAATACATGCACTGACTAAAATAGAAATTAGGACTGGACATTTTAGTAAGTTTTGGCTATTTTTCCTTAGTTTATTTAATATTTATTATTTATTTTATGAAAGGAAAGCTCATTACCTAACAAAAACCATATAATACCAAATTTTTAACTTTGTGAAAAAAACTATAAAAATTAATTCTGCAAGGTTTCACCAAAACTTCAAACTTTTTAATTAGAATCTCTAGAAAAAAATTTGGTTTGCAGTTTTGTAACTCATGAAAATTGAATATTATAGAGTGCGAGTGGAAAATGCTGCTGATTTGCTTCTCTTTAAAAAAAAAAGGTCGAACATACTTACTTTGTATGAAAAAAATGCGTAACACTGTCAACAACAAAAAAAAAATTGCCAAACATTATTGGTAAGCCTTAGCAACTTAAAGTTGCACTTTATTATACTAAAATTTAACGAATTTTTTAAAAAATTTTACGGCATAAAAATCTCTGGAAAATTATCCTACAAATTCGTTATGTTACTATAACGATACTGTTTCAGGGCTAATACATCTAGGATCATTGAAGAAGGCTTTAAGATATGTAAGCTTTTGTGGAACAAATTTGCAAACTTATTTTTTGCCCCATATTCGGCTCTCATAAATATGGTCACCGTAGTTATATACGACGACCTAAAAGACAAGGGGCGCCAAGTTACACGTAATTCTAAATTAAAAATAGAAATGCTAGTTTATGCAAAAACTTAAAATCTATAGAGAGAAACGAATAAAATTGGTTTCTTAGAACAATTTCATACGTCTTTTCTTTTTGCAGTAGGCTTGTTTTACGAACTAAAATTGTTTTTGATTTTGTCGTTTAATTATTTTTAGGGACTTAATAGGGACTTGGAAAGCGGATGGAAAATTGGTTGAAAAAAAAAATTATTATTTGTCTTGCATAATTTTCCGTTTGGCTTGTTTTGTGCACTAAAGCTTTTTTTATTTTTATTTATTTTTATTTATTTGGTCTACAGAAAAATGTTTCCTTACAGACAAATGAGAATAGAACATTTAGATATTTAAGTATGTGTGATATATTACAGAGTAGACTAATTATACATATTAATTTGTAATAATAATAATAATAATAATAATAATAATAATAATATAAAATAGCAGGTTTGGTAGCTGGCGAGGCCTAGTCTTCAGTCTACTTTTGTGTGCGGCAGGCGGAAAGACCTAGTTTCCGCTCCGCGCTGCGGACAGGCTGTTGATCATGGTCGGTAAGGCCGGGTTTCCGATCCATGTTCCCGAAGACATTACTTTGTATGTGTGGCAGGCGGAATGCTCTAGTTTCCGCTCCGCGCTATGAACAATTTTGTCGTTTTATTATTATTTTTTGTTTAATAAACCTTATTTAAAAAAAAAAATACGGACTTGGAAAGCGGTTTGAAAATTGGTTAAAAATAATAAAACCAATTAATTTTTTTGTTGCATATTTTGCCGTTTGGCTTGTTTTGTGCATTAAATTTGTATTTGATTTTGTGGTTTAATTTTTTTGGTTTAAACCGCCTTATTTACAAAAAAAAGAGGAATTGGAAAGCGGCTTAAAAATTGGTTAAAAATAATAAAAACCATTAAATTTTTTTGTTGCATAAATTGCCGTTTGGCTTGTTTTGTGCACTAAAACTGTTTTTGTTTTTGTCGTATAATTTTTTTTTTGGTTTAAACAGCCTTATTTAAAAAAAATTTAGGGACTTGGAAAGCGGTTTAAAAATTGGTTAAAAATAAAAAAAAAACTATTTTTTTTGTTTTTGCCGTTTGGCTTGTTTTGTGCACTAAAACTGTTTTTGATTTTGTCGTTTATTTTTATACCCGAGCGCACTTGTGCACAAGGGTATATTAATTTTGTTCACATAACGGTTGTTTGTAACAGCCAAAACGAATCGAGATAGATATAGACAAATGTATACATAAATGATCAGGATGAAAAAAGAAATCGATTAAGCCATGTCTGTCTGTCCGTC
>NW_016157241.1:374570-378748 GCF_001687245.7 Rhagoletis zephyria
TTCTTATGCAATACGAACTCGTACACTTTTCTTTGTTCAAACAATTGATCTTTTTCCATCTCATACCTAATAATAATTGATCCTAATTCATTTTATTTTGCAATCAACTTAGTTTATATTCCGAATCTTCCTATGTAATGTACTACTCATATAATGTTTACATTTCGCTCAGATTTAATGAAATTGACTTCTTGCCCACAATCACATTAAAAATAGATGAAATGTTATCAGTTAAAGTCTTATATATTTGATATATTTCACAAGTGCACTATAATATTTTCAAAATTTGGGGAATAAATTCTATAACCTTTTTCATATACCTGAAACAATTTTCATATCTTGTTTCACTACAGATTTAGCGAAACTCCATTAAATCTAAAATTTAAAAAACAGGGTGACAAATAAAAGCGGTTTCCTTTGTCACTCTGACGTCACGTATAGTGTCGCTTTCTTGATTTGCCTTATTCCAAGAATTTCACATTTACGCAATTGAGCGAAATATTTACGGAAAAAAAATCTGAGAATTTTTTATGCGTATATGAAAAAGTTTATAGAATATATTCCTAAAATTGAAAAAATAATTTAGTATGCTCATAAAAAAGCATGTAGGACTTGAAGCCGTACATGGTTCGATTTCTCTCCACCTCGCAGTGAGAATCGCAAAATCGAACAATCGATTTATATATCGAGTAGATCGAGTAAACAAACGGCAGTAGCTGTCAAGCAAAGTAAAGACGGTTTCTAACTATCTGTCCTCTACAATATGCGAGGAAATTATAACTTTGATGGGCGAACAAGTACAAGCTGAAATGATAAGTAGAATCAGAAAAGCCAAATACTATTCTGTCTCTGTTGATTCATCGCCTGATGAAGTGCATATTGATCAATTGACTGTGACTATGAGATACATGGAAAGCTTAGAACCAGTTGAAAGATTTTTGTCTTTTATTCCAAATTCTGGTCATACAGGGGAAGAAATGGCGGATGCCTTGCTTCAGTTTTTAGAAAAACATAGCATCGACATTCAAGACTGCCGTGGTCAGTCGTACGATACTGCACCTAACATGAGCGGCAAGTACAAAGGAATGCAGGCGAGAATTTGGAACATTAATAAATATGCAGATTACATTCCGTGCATGGGACACTCTTCGAATATAGCAGGCAATGCAGCAGCCAACGCATGCACTCACGCAGTCTTTTTTTCAACTTTTTAGAAGAGCTTTTTGTTTTTTTTACAAGATCAACGGCACGATATGAAATATTAAGTGCCAACTTATCATCGATTAAAGGATCTAATAGTGTCAAACGATTAAGTGACACTCGCTGGTCATCTCGTGCCGATGCTACAAAATCTGTCAAAGTTGGATTTGTTCCCATCAGAAATGCATTATGTTCAATTCGAGATGACAGTGAAGAGAAAGACGTAGTGAGAAGTCAGGCTCGGGGACTAGCGAAGACAATGGAATCCCTCGAAACAGCTATATACGTTATTTTTTGGCATGACATTCTTGAAAGGTTCCATTTAACCATCAAATCTCTTCAGAATCCTGCAATCACCCTGCGGACTGCTGTTAACAGTCTCGTATCTTTGCAGTCATTTGTGAAATCCAAAAGAGATGCGTTTGATACGTACGAAGAAGCTGCGAAAGATTTGTCCGAAGTCAGCGACTATGAAAATGTCCGAGTGAGATCAGCAAATGTTCGCTTGCAACCCCTTGGCTCTCAGGTGTCGGCAGTACAACTTTCAGCAAGGGACAAATTTCGCACCGAAGCTTTTCTCCCAGTTATTGATAAATTGACAAGTGCACTTGAAGGCAAAATTTCATGCTACAAGCTGGTCTTTGAGCGATTCAATTTTATTGGTGAGCTAATGCTCATGGAATCAGAAGACATCAATTTGCATGCTAAAAGGCTTGTGGAAACATACCCAAATGATCTTGAATCATCTTTAGGGAACGAGCTCATACAACTTCGAGATTTCGCGTATCTTCACGAAAAAAGAGAGAACGAATCAACTGAGCTGTTTTTGTACCGCATCATCAAAGAAAACAATCTTCAGTCTACATTTGTTAATTCAGAAATTATTCTACGTTTATATCTGTCTATGATGGTAACAAATTGCACGAGTGAAAGATCTTTCTCCAAGATGAAATTAATCAAAAGTCGACTTCGAACATGTATGGGTGAAAACCGACTTGTGCATTTGGTTCTCTTGAGCTCCGAAAGAGATATACTGCGCGAACTAAGTTTCGATGATATCATTGCTGTATTTGCAGCAAAAAAATCACGGAAAGAGTCGTTTCAGTAAAGGAGTATCCTTTTTTAGTGTAATATACTGTGAACATGTATTAAGTTTGAAGTATTTATTCCCTTGTTACTTTATTCAATGCGTCATCTTATTCTCTAACCTTATAATTATCTACTGCAAACTATATTTTTTTTTCTGAAAGAATAGTTTGAGATTGAGACTTTAAAAAGGGGCCCCCACACGTATCCCGGCCCCGGGGCCCCCACATTCTTAATCCGGCCCACATGTATACCGTATACATCTTAACAAAAAGCATATTTAAGTTATTATTAATGGATAAAAGAGACATTTTTTTTGGATTCAGTACTAAAATTTGACATTTTAATAGAATTTCAAGTGCTTATCAAAACTTTACGAGAAGATTTGACCATTTATCTTAATATTATTCAATTTTAATTATTTTTTGTAAAAATACGCTTTATATTTTAAGAAAAGCCGTACAAATCCAAGGTTCAAACTTTGTGCAACATTAAAAAAACCAACACACTTTCGTAAAAATTTCGATCTATTTAATTCGATTTCCTAGATTTATTTTGAGTGTGTGGTTTTTTAGCCATTAAATTTTAATATAACTAAGTTTATTAAGATTTCTTTGATGAAGGTGTTGCTAATTTCCTCCATATAAAAAAATCGTCGAACACACTTCGTATGGAAGAAAATGGCTGACATCGTCGACAAAACAAAATTGCCAAGTTCAACGGTAAGTCCCAGCTACTTTAAACTTGCACTTTATTATACTAAAATTGAATGGGCTAAAAACTAAAGAATATTGATAAAGCTCGAAATTTTTACGACAGTATGTTGGTTTTTGGATGTGTCGCAAAGATTTAATCTTGGGTTTATACAGTTTTTCTTAAAAAATACATTATAGTTTATAAACAGATAATTAAAATTAAAGAATAATAAAATAAATAGTAAAACCTTGTCAATACGTGAGTGCCGTAAAGGTACTATATTTAAGAAAATCTATTCTTATAACTAACGAAGACTTTGTTTCTATATGAAGCTGACTTTGACATTTTGTTTTAATAAAACTTAGTATCGAAAAGTTTCTTTAAAAATTTGGCTAGGCTATGTTATACTGGTTCGTTCAAGCCATTTTTCAAAACTTACAAGGGTAAATACGAACAGGCGAACTGTGAATTTTCAGAGCTATATATTTTTAGTATTCATTACAAAATTTTACTAAAAAGTACTGCGTAGTAGGAAAGTATATTGTAAATGAAATTGTATCAAACTAGTACAATTGTACCAAAAATGCCAACACTGTTCTGTATACATACTTTTTTTTCTTTTTTACTTTTTTACTCTTATTTTATCTTTCAGCTTCGCTAAAAGCACTTTTACCAACGCTTGGCTTACCAAATTTACGCCAATTGATAAAATTTTGCGATTTAAATTCATTTTCAATAATGTAAATAACGATTCGTGTTGAATCCAAAATCGCCTCGTCTGAATAGGGATGGCAACTTTTTCACTTTCAACTTCTCATTCAACTACGTATTCAACTTTTGTTGCCTGTAAAATCGCCTCGTGCGAATGCCCTATAATTCATTTTCCTTATTCAACCAACTACTATCAAGTGCAGCTGATTTGCCGCTACTTAAACTCGACAGCGTGGTTGTTGTTGTCAATAATTCATACATCCATTTGCTTATTTTGCTTTTTTGTATAGCTTCAGGTAGGCTCTTCCTAAACTATGTATTTGTCAATGTTATTGTGGCTTGTTAACATTTTATTTTTAATATTTTTATTGAGCTTTGTACCACGATTGTTTATTAGGAAAAATTGAAAAAGCAACAAAGTCTAAGCGGTAGAAGTTATAGCACTATTTCGGAGATCACCACATCTCCTCATCAGACTTCTTTTT
>NW_016157241.1:378773-388126 GCF_001687245.7 Rhagoletis zephyria
AGTGCAGCTGATTTGCCGCTATTTAAACTCGACAGCGTGGTTGTTGTTGTCAATTCTATACATCCATTTGCTTATTTGCTTTTTTGTATAGTTTCAGGCAGGCTCTTCCTAAACTATGTATTTGTCAATGTTATTGTGGCTTATTAACATTTTATTTTTAATATTTTTATTGAGCTTTGTACCACGATTGTTCATTAGGAAAAATTGAAAAAGCAACAAAGCCTAAATGGTAGAAGTTATAGCAGCTATTTCGAAGGTCACCACATCTCTCCATCAGACTTCTTTTTTCTAGACTTCAACAGGGATCGAACCTGCGAATTTGATGTTCAAAGTCGTCTTTTTTTTGTCGTTTAATTATTTTTAGGGAATTAATAGGGACTTGGAAAGCAGTCTAAAAATTGGTTAAAAATAATAAAAATAATTAATTTTTTGTTGCATAATTTGCCGTTTGGCTTGTTTTGTGCACTAAGACTGTTTTTGATTTTGTCGTTTAATTTTTTTTTGGTTTAAACAGACTTATTTAAAACAAAAATAAGGAATTGGAAAGCGGTTTGAAAATTGGTTAAAAACAATAAAAACAATTAATTTTTTTGTTGCATAAGTTGCCGTTTGGATTGTTTTGTGCACTAAAACTGTTTTTGATTTTGTGGTTTATTTTTTTTTAACAATCTTATTGAAAAAATAGGGCCTTGGAAAGCGGCTTAAAAATTGGTTAAAAATAATAAAAACAATTAATTTTTTTGTTGCATAATTTCCCGTTAGGCTTTTTTTGTGCACCAAAAGTGTTTTTTATTTTGTCGTTTAATTTTTTTGGTTTAAAGAGCCTTATTAAAAAAAATAGGGACTTGGAAAGCGGTTTAAAAAATGGTTAAAAATAATAAAAACAATTAATTTTTTTGTTGCATAATTTGTCGTTTAGCTCGTTTTGTGCACTAAAACTGTTTTCGATTTTGTCGTTTACTTTTTGGTTTAAACAGCCTTATTAAAATAAATAAATTTAGGGACTTGGAAAGCGGTTTGAAAATTGGTTAAAAATAATAAAAACAATTAATTTTTTTGTTGCATAATTTGTCGTTTAGCTCGTTTTGTGCACTAAAACTGTTTTCGATTTTGTCGTTTACTTTTTGGTTTAAACAGCCTTATTAAAATAAATAAATTTAGGGACTTGGAAAGCGGTTTGAAAATTGGTTAAAAATAATAAAAACAATTAATTTTATTGTTTTGGTCATTTTATGGCAAAAATAATTTTGAAAAAATGGTAGAAGTGATAGCTATTTCGGAAATCTCCACATTTCATCAGACTTCTTTCAGTAGGATTCGAACCGACGATCCCACTGACTCAGCCAGTTGCCTGTGCTTATTTCGCCTTGTAAATTCTTGTTGGTTTTTTTCCACTATTTCATTTGTTATGCCAACAATAATCAAGCGCAGCTGTTCCAGTGCTATTTAAACTTGATCATGTGACTGTTGGTTTTATATAAACTTAGCAAAACACCTTATATCTAAAAAATACAAGAGCGACAAAATTATTTTTTCCACGGCAAATTCATGGGTATATGCGACATTTTTTTTATGTTGTTTCGCTAGCTTTATACACATCACTAATATTCATACCAGTGCGTTTGAAAGCGGAAAGTTATCCCCGTTAACTAAACACCTTTTTAGTGCACCTACATATAATAATTTTTTTCTATATTCGTAAGGCACGATCTTTAGACAAAAATCGTACCCTTACGGCGAAGTAAATTTTAATCCGTTGTCAATCCGTTTTATTTTAATCGGCAGTTGAATTACAGATTTTGAAAACACGGTTAAAATTAATTATTTCTTGCTATTTAGTAATTTCGTAATTAAATAAATTTTTTCTTTTGAAAAATTTTTTGATATAAAAAAATGCGGTGGATTTCGTTGTTAAAAGCACCGTATTTTAATATAAGTTTTATAATTATGTCACCATTCGAAATGGAGCAAATTGCTTTCGAACACAGACCGTCTACAGACCGGCTTGCCGACATAGAAAACCCCCGTTTTGCATTTTTGACCGTCTGCAGACGGCATTGCCGGTTCGTAGGTCAACATTGTGTAAGAGAAAGCTGAAAATATGTGTAAGTATGTCGGCGGCCGCTGTGGTGTAGTGGTAAGCAGTGCGCGCTTTCACTCATCAGCACCTGGGTTCAAGCCCTGGTCAAAGCAACATCGCAAAAAATATAGAAAAAGGTTTTTTCTTAACAGCGGTCGTCCCTCGGCAGGCAATGGCAAACCTCCGAGTGTATTTCTGCCATGAAAAACAGCTTCTCATAAAAATACAATCGCCGTTCGGAGTCGGCGTAAAACTGTAGGTCCCT
The DNA here is from genome assembly GCF_001687245.7 of Rhagoletis zephyria. Classification (NCBI taxonomy): domain Eukaryota; kingdom Metazoa; phylum Arthropoda; class Insecta; order Diptera; family Tephritidae; genus Rhagoletis; species Rhagoletis zephyria. Next base: position 381,119 of record NW_016157241.1, read on the forward strand.
CCCGCTTTGTGTGACAACATCAAGGCGCACGCCACAAGTCGGAGGAGAAGCTCGGCCAAACACTAACATATTTGTAAGCGCCAATCTATTATTATTATTATATCGGCGAGCCCGTCTCCAGACGGTCTTTGCTTTTCTCCCCTGTAGGAAAAAGTTACTGTCACAGATCGAAATGGACATCAGTTTTGGATTTCTCGTGCTAAAATCACCCATTCCTGAATTTTTCAACTCATAAAAAAATTGGCCTACTAGAGGTTTAAAGAATATAAACGTTAGAAATTAATGTGTTCACTTTAACCGCACTTTTTTATATGTGTCGTATAATTATGTTGTGATTGTGACGGCACACGCAAATGAGTATGTTATCAAAAGTCAACTGTACATTCTTCAGCAACTTTTGAGCACGAAAAGAAATATCGTGTTTTTAACAGCGTCAATTGCACTTTAATTATATAGTGGTATTCGTTTTACATTTGTAATCCTCAGTTGCCATTGGTCGTTTATACAACTTTGTTCGCAACGTTTCCATTTCGCCAAAAATGCCACTTTGCGACGTTTTATGAATCGCACTTATTTGTTTTTGCCAAAATGTTAACAACATAGCTCGATAGAGGTAAAGAGCTGGGATTTTATAGGTGGCGTATAATTGTGATACACACCTTATATGCTACATGCATATCTTTGGTTTGAATTTTAAGGCTTTCGAAACTTAAAATAAAAATATAAAAGTAACAAGTAAGAAAGTCTAAGTTCGGGCGGAGCCGAACATTAAATACCCGGCGGAAGTATTAAATATATGTTTTCCACCTTTCCGAAAGCTGCCGCTACTGATAAGCCGGGGTGTATAAATTTTAAGTAAATTAGCGTCCTTAAATTTAGAAATATTTAAATTACAAGCATTTCTGAAATTTACCGGTTATATGAAAAACGGCCGTAATTTTAGTCCGATTTCAACAATTTTCAACGGTTTGCTTTTGTGTGGCAAGCACAATAACCGTACCGAGTTTGGTACAAATTGGTAGAACGGTTACCGAGACACATATATGTGATCATAAGTGGGCGGTACCACGCCCATTTTCCAAAATTTTATCACAAACATATTTCTTTGTTAAGAATTGTTGCACCCATCAATTTTGAAAAAATTAGCTTTAATATGTACTGATTTATCGAGGATTTCGTATTTTTCTAAATTACCGTTATATGGGATGTGGGCGTGGTTATTGTCCGATTTTAAAAGTTTTCTGCCATTTGGTAATTTGTACCAGGACCAACAACTGTGCCAAGTTTGGAAGAAATTGGTGCAGCGGTTACCAAGATATACGCATGTAACCATAAGTGGGCGTGGCTACGCCCATTTTCCAAAAATCTATAATATTCTTATTTTTCGTCTAAAACTCATTGTAAATATCAATTTTGAGTGAATTATCTTTANGGACAGACAGTCACCGCTTAATCGATTTCTCTTTTCATTCTGATCATTTATGTATACATTTGTCTATATCTATCTCGATTCGTTTTGCCTGTTACAAACAACCGTTATGTGAACAAAGTTATAATACCCTTGTGCACAAGTGCGCTCGGGTATAAAAATAATTGGACTCCAATTGCTTTTTTAAACATTTTGTATGTTGAGCATCATTTAGAGTTTCAACGGGAACGCGGTGTTACTGATCTATATTTTGAGATAAACTTAATTTGCCTATTTGGGAGAAAAAGTGTATTTTCAGTATCCGTGAATCGTCAAAACAAAAATGGCTACGTCCCGAATGCATTCTCTAAAAATAAAGAATTATTTTAAATCGAAAAGTTCTGCCCCTCCGACACATGGCGCAGAAAACTTACTAAGCAGAATTTCCAGCGCTGCGCAAAAATATGTACAGTCGAAAATAGTCCGTTACTGTAACGCTCATTTCTTCAACATTACTTAACCAAAAACAATGTTATTGACGTTTTGAACATCTAATAAAATGCGAACGTGCAGCGAAGTGCAAAAGCTTCAACTTCAAGTGCATGCTCGGGTTACCTCTTTCTTCAAATACTGTACTTTGTAAAAAAAAAATGTTTGAATTTCATAGTTGCCAACTTGGTGCTTTAAGCACTAGATTTAGTGCTTTTTGAAAATTAAAACACTTAAAAAAAATAGTTAGTGCCTAGTGCCTTTTTAGTGCTTTATTTCTGAACTAAAATTACTTCGAGATAGTTAACACCTGAAATAATTTGAAATATTTAAACCTGTCGCAGCACTGAATTTACAAGAATCTACAAATTTAAATGGACTAAAGTACAACCATGATTGATAAAAAGCTTAAGTTGGAAACCCACCTTGTTAAACTCTATTCGAGTTGAAAATGCTAGTACGCAAGTAAGTTAAGTATTTCTTTTTTTCTTTTCTAGTTATTTGTACCTACAAATTTTGTTTGTTTTTTTACCACCTGAGTAAAACACATCGTTCCTTGGTGCTGAATCCAAATCTGGCCTCACAATTGCTCTAGCACTAGAATTTAGAGATATCCTAACCTAAAAGTGCCAAAAACACGGTTTTTAGCGATATTTGAGGTTATGTAATGATTGTTGATGTTGATTGCGATTCGATTTTTCTTTCTCGAGATATACCAGTTTCAATGTGTTTCGGTATTAAGTTATGAAAAAAGCATCCCTTGGTTCAACAAAATTTGTTGCTTTTAGTGTGGTAAAACGCTTTGTTTCCAGGATTTTGGTGCTCTTTGAAAATCAAAAGATGGCAACACTGTTGAATACGCATTTGAATTAACTTCAAAATAAAACTTTCTTTGCTTACAAATAAAAGTTACCGGACAAATGTTGTTAGTGAATAAATATCACTTTGCGATAGCCGAAACCAGCCCGGACTTTGTTAACATTTTCTAAAAGTATACGCATCCATACTCGATAGATTTGCAAAAGTGAGCTCGTATTTTCATTTTATGGCCTATTCAAGTTTTCATATCTCGGCCTAAGTAGTTTTCAAAACAGTGGAAATAATGGTTAAACTAAAAGTCCAAGCGAAATTAAAGGTTAAGACATATGTATATAGTAAAATTTCATGGGAAATATTTACCTAGAACATTTTAACCCATTAGATCCCGTCCGAAGGGGTCCTTTTGACACTTATTTCAATAAAGCCCACAAATAGCAATTTCAGAAGGTCGTTCGAGACTTTGTACGTATATTCTAGAAAATAATTTTTCGGAAAATTTTACTAGAAGTCTTCTCAGGCAAAAACTTCATGCCATCAACGTAAAAGTCTATAAATTTGAAACAAAAAATCCATGCCATGAAGGAATAACAACTAAACTGAATTTTAAAAATATTAAATAAAAACAAAGTTTTTTTGTTGATTTTGTATTTTACGCCCCTTACTGATATCCTGCGCTACAATAAAAATGCACTGACCTAAATACTCCATTAGTACCCTTAATGGTACACAAAATGGCTTCCTACTGGCGCCCCTTACTGATATCCCGCGCTACAATAAAAAAACACTGACCTAATGGAGTATATCAAAGTACCCTTAATGGTACACAAAATGGCGTCCCTACTGGTGCCCTTACTATACTTCGCGTTACATATGAGGATGAAGTCCGCTTGAATTACGAGCCTATATTGAGGACCAGATATTCCCAAAGTGGTCCAGGTGGACCCCAGGGGTCTACGGGAGACTCGGCGGGGGTCTACGTTGGCGTGAAAAAAATATGGGGTCCATGAGTTCTAAGTGGGGTCCACGAAAATTTATCTGGTTTCGATACTCAATAACCAAAATGGTTGCTTGATAGCCTCTTTATTTAACTTTAATTTTTTTTAGTGGTGTATAGTGCTTTTTACCCACTGCTGCACTTACCGTCACTTTGTGTTTTCATACGTGGGAAATCCTTAAAGGCCACCTGCAGACTAAAAAGAACCGGATGTTGGTATAAAGCTGAGTGGGGCGCGGCGGAAATTGCTGGCGGCAGAGGTTTAAGCACTTGTGTATTTTCAATGCTATAGGATAGTACGCCACAATTACCTTTGTTGGAGACATTCTATAATGTGGAGTTCCCTGAGACTGAATGCTGGTTTAATTCCATCACTGAAACTGGACTCACACATTGCCGAATCTTCACTGATGGCTCCAAAACTGACTCTGGGTCATGATCTGGGGCCTTTTTCGAAGTTAATGGGGAATTTGCTTCGGTCTTCCAGGCTGAGGTAATTACAATCAAAGCCATGGACTACGTGGTGGACCATAGGTGGAGGGGAAGGGGTTTACGTGTCTGCAGTGACAGCCAAGCTGCACTTAAGGCATTAGCCAGCCCTCTAACTACTTCCAAACTATTTCGGCAATGCAAGTCTCGACTAAATTATGGTGGTAAACATAACGAGCTTGCTTTACTGTGGGTGCCAGGTCACTCAGGAGTACCTGGTAATAAGACATCTGACCATTTGGCCAGAATTGGCTCAGAACATTCATTCCTCGGTCCGCAACCAGTTTTAGCACACCTACTTTCGACCATCGATGCCACTATTAGAAACTGGGTGAATACTTCGCTCAGCAATGACTGGGAAACAACGAGGGGATGCAAGTGGGCAAAACTCACGTTGCCTTCAATCTCAGAAAGTCTATCTAGTTTTTTGCTCTCACTAACCAGACTACACTGCAGACAACTTGTTGGACTGCTGACTGATCACTTCACCTGGCACAAGCACCCGACTGTGATAGGCGTAAATGACAAGTCCATTTTCCCATCCTGCCTTGAACATTTTTTGTGCTTCTTGCTTGCTTGGTTGTTTGTCATCGAATTTTCTAGACTCGTTCTTTTCTGTATTGTCAGTTTCTGAATTAAAAGTTTGGCGTAAAAAGCTTAGCAGTTTTGATGTTTTAAGTTTTGTGTTTTAAAAATGTGATACATATTTTTCGCTTCACTTTAAAACTCGGAGCGATAAAAATAAAAATTATGCCAATAACGCAAATAAACTATATTAAATATACTCCACGTACAAAGTCATGAGTGAGCCGAACATTTGATGAGTTTATGGTGAAGATAATGTAAATAACGCTAGGGCTAGAAGTGTTCTTAAAAAATATAACTCCTCAGAGCGAAAGAGATAAAAATATTATGGATTTGCGAGCTCCATTTTTAAAACCTGCAAGAGTGTTAACACATTATTTTAATAAATAGAAATGAAAAATAATAGAAAGAAATAATTTTAGTTTTATTTTGGCCACTCCGAGTTTAGTTTTTGGATTCCCCCGCGATGCAAATTTACATAGTTAGATCTAATCTTCTCATTTCATTTTTGTACGAGCTTTGGGAATATTTAGAAATGTATCAGCAGGGGGTCCACCGAAACCAGTAAATTTTTGGAAGGGGTATACGAGAAAATAAAGTCCAAACCTCTGTTGTAGACTAAATAAATAAATACATACATATGTGAAAATATTTCTCTTTTCATTAAAAAATCGTTTTTACTTATTAAAAAAAATAAACCAAGCGACTTTGGTCTAACTCGGGCCTTCCCAAAGTAGGTGACGTGGCACCCTGGGGTGCCGCGAGCGTATGCCTGAGGTGCCGCTAGTGGCTAGAATATGCTAGTGGTGCGGACAAATTTTTTAGACTTTCCATACACAACGCAAGCGGTTTGATCAAACTTCAACATGGCTGCCAGAAAATCAAAAAATTTTGATTTCTGTTAAAATTACCTTCAGCGGCTCGTCAAACCCCATACACAACACAAATAGCTTGCAGCAAAGGGATATTTCGCTCTTAAGCGTAGTAAATTGAATCAGAAAAATAGCTGAAAACGTACCCTTTTCACAACCACTTTCGGTACTTTTGTAGACAGTGTTGCCAACTTTTGATTTTCAAAAAGCACCAAAAACTTGGAAAAAAGCGGTTTACCACACTAAAAGCACCAAATGGTTTTGAATCAATGGATGCTTTTTTATAACATTTTGTATGTATTTAACAAAAACAAAAAATTAACATTATTTACAGGAATGCATACATAAATCAATAAACAAAACTTTTTCGCTCATAACGATTGAAAAGCCACATGCTATAATGACTCATGCTTACGACGTAATACCGAGGTACTGCACATTAAAACTGATATAACTCAAGAAAGAAAAATCGAATCCCAACAAACGAAAATCATGCCCTAAGTAGAAATGAGCAAAAAATTTAATTAAATTGATAACAGCCGGTTTCACTAGCAATTTCCATATAAAATTAAAATCATTTATCACTTAAATTGCTTTAGTGAAATTGGCTGTAAAAATTATTTTTTTAGCGTTAACTTGGAAGGTTTAGAAAAAAAACAATTGTCGAATATTTTCCCAACATTGACTCTGAGGATGGCTTCAGCTGGATAACAAACCCGTTTTCATGTGGCCCGAAAAGTAAACCTACTGACATGACCAATTAAGCTTTTGAAAAACTTCTGGACAACAGTGAAGACAGCAATTCAATTATTAAATACTTCGCTGGTTATCGAAGATCGAACATCGAAAGTGAAATTATGAGCTATGCAACCGTTTTCTGTTGAACAGAATTTTGCTTTCGATGGTATAGCGAAGTGTTAGAAAATGGTGAAAAATGTATGTTTTTGCATTTGTTTTTTTTACTTTATGGCGGCTAGACACTGTAGTATTATAGTAAATACACCACTCTAATGCATTTACAAATATCGACCGCACACGATGTCAATGCCATCATGACCCACATAAGTCATAATGAACTCAGCGGGAGTTCAACACCAAACGTTCAAAGGCACAGTTCAGTTTACACTTGCCAATTGCATTACTCAAGACAGGCACACTGACCAACTCACGTGACGATCAGCTTAACAGATCGTCAGCGTCAGTTTGTCAGTGCGACTGCCAAAATAACTATGACACATATGCTGATTTAGCATACCATATGCACATTTGTAGTTTGTAAGTATTAGTGTAAATTAGTGTAAGAAATTTTGTATAAAAAGAAAGTAATTTCAAATAAAGAATCAATTCTTGTT
>NW_016157241.1:390419-397029 GCF_001687245.7 Rhagoletis zephyria
GCGGAGGGACCTACAGTTTTACGCCGACTCCGAACGGCGATTGTATTTTTATGAGAAGCTGTTTTTCATGGCAGAAATACACTCGGAGGTTTGCCATTGCCTGCCGAGGGACGACCGGTGTTAAGAAAAAACCTTTTCCTATATTTTTTTGCGATGTTGCTTTGACCAGGGCTTGAACCCAGGCGTTGCGGAGTGGAAGCGCGCACTGCTTACCACTACACCACAGCGGCCGACAATTGTATTTTAGACTATGGAAAAACAGAGGATAAACTAATCCTAAGACCATATGAGAAATTGTCTATCTGTTAATACAAGTACGATCCCTGCTAGATCTGAAGTTATTAGGCAAGTCAAAGTAAACACTGACAACAAAAACATCTTCATCCCACACCAGCAACTATCTGAAGGCATTTTCATAGCAAACACCATTACAAATAAAGATCAAACTTTCGTTAGAATTATCAACACAACACATAAAAACACAACCATTAAAAATTACAAGATCAATACCGAAAATTTAGACGATTACACACTAATTAAAACAACCACACATGATAAAAATTGCAACGATACAGAGAGATTAAAAAGATTAACAAAAAACTTTCCAAAATTTGTCAACTCTCAGTTAACAACACTATGCACAGAATTCATAGACATATTTGCACTAGAAACTGAACCAATCTCCTCTAACAATTTTTATAAACAAAAATTATACATGAAGGATGACACTCCTGTTTACATAAAAAATTATAGATTGCCTCAAACGCAAAAAGGAGAAATAAGCAAACAGGTAAATAAGTTAATAGAAGATGATATAATAGAACCCTCTATATCAGAATATAATAGCCCAATCTTATTAGTCCCTAAAAAATCACTCCCAGGAAAAACAGAAAAAAGATGGAGATTAGTGGTAGACTACAGACAAGTAAATAAAAAGCTAGCAGCAGACAAATTCCCACTTCCAAGAATTGACGATATTTTAGACCAACTTGGAAGAGCAAAATATTTTTCATGCCTAGACCTTATGTCAGGTTTTCATCAAATCGAATTACACCCAGACTCCAGAGATATAACCTCATTCACAGCCGAAAATGGCACATATAGATTCAAAAGACTACCTTACGGATTAAAAGTAGCACCAAATTCATTCCAAAGAATGATGACACTAGCATTTGCAGGCCTCAAACCATCTCAAGCATTTCTCTACATGGACGATTTGGTTGTATTAGGCTGTTCTGAAAACCATATGCTAAAAAATTTAAGAGACGTATTCTCCACATGTAGAAAATACAACCTAAAATTACATCCCGATAAATGCCTATTTTCAAAATTACCCAAAATCAAAAACAGCGGACGAAGTTAAGAGATTCGTAGCGTTCTGCAACTATTACAGAAGATTTGTACCGAATTTCGCAGAACACTCACGAAAATTAACTAGGCTTTGCAAAAAGAATGTTTCCTTCGAATGGACAGAAGAATGTCAAAAAACTTTTGTCTACTTAAAGGAAGCATTAATTAGTCCAAAACTTCTGCAGTAGCCAGATTTCGATAAAGAATTCTGCATAACAACAGACGCTAGTGGGTACGCTTGTGGGGCAGTCCTTAGCCAAGAACACGATGGCAAACAGTTACCAATTGCCTACGCTTCCAGGTCATTCACAAAAGGTGAAATCAACAAAGCCACAATAGAAAAGGAATTGGCCGCAATCCATTGGGCCATAACCTTCTTCAGACCATATGTCTATGGCAGAAAATTTCTAGTTAAAACCGACCACCGTCCCTTAACATACCTATTCTCAATGAAGAGTCCTTCATCAAAACTGACACGAGTAAGACTCGATTTAGAAGAGTACGATTTTGAAGTGGAGTATATCGCCGGAAAGGAAAACCACATTGCGGATGCATTATCCCGCATAACAATCACAAACTTAAAAGATATGTCAGTGGAAGCAAGTAAAATATTGAAAATAACAACAAGATCAGCAGCAAAAAGCATCAGCACAAGTAATACTGAAAATAAAGAAAGTCACAAAGAGAACCCCAGAATATACGAAGCGCTAAATAAATTTGAAGTAAAAAGACATGTCGAGCTCGTTTTCACTCCTCCGAAATTATATTTCAAAAAAGGAAAGAAAATTTGTAGCAATTTGGATACAAGCAACCTAATTGTTGAGGATAAGATTGACTTAGGACAATTCTTTACCAGGCTTGAAAAAGAAGCCGGCAATTTAGGACTTGTACAAATACAGTTGTCCTTAGGGGACAAATTGTTTAAAAGAAATTATACTGCAGTAGGCAAATTTATACAAATGGGTAACAAAGTTCTCAAAAATCTAACAATCGCACTAACCCCAGAGGTTATATACGTGACAAATCCCGGGAAAATTAAAGAAATTCTGCATAAATATCATGACGATCCTATCAGTGGTGGCCACCCAGGAATAAATCGCATGACAGACAAAATCAAGCAGAAGTATGGCTGGCTGAATATGAAAAATGACGTAAGAAAATACGTAAAAAACTGCATCCACTGTGTCCAAGCGAGGCCGCCGTGTTTAGCATTTAGATTTGTAAAAAATGCTTAACTTGTAAAAAACATATAACTTTGTATAACCAAACTGTTCTGAATTCAAATTTCCATTATTATTCATTCAAATGAAATATCGTAAATGAAGTATGAAATGTTAATTAGTATCACATGGCAACATCGGTGTCAGCACAATTCAGCACTTTGACATAAGTCTACAGACTCAGCGCTGTATGTATACCTATGTATGCAGACACATAAAAAACATACAAATTTTTCATCGGAAAAAATTCCTTGTCGTCCACGCATCGTGATCTCGCTCGTTTTGTGCTCCACCGACAGTGCCCTATAGTCACTATTTAATTGTAAAACGCATTTTTGAAATTCTCAAATAAACATTGTATTATTAAATTGAATCGGTTTGCGTGTCATCCCTTTTGCAAGTTGCAAGGTGTATTCGCTACCAGTGTTGGTGCACAGCAATAGATTTTGTTGTGTAAAACTAGACTTTCGCGCGTGCGAACTACTACTCGCGAGTTCATCGCCTCCGTTCGGTCAACCAACTGCCGCCACAAGTCCGTCATCGACCGGAGTCGCCCTGCCATCGAGCCGAGGCTATCGCTTTCCCGCATCCAGCCGCCTGCCAGCCTACCATTCGTCCAGCCGCCGACGCATCTTCCAGGCGCCAGCTAATCCACCAACCATCCAATCGACCGCCAGTCCACCAGCCGCCCGCAAATTCATTAGCTGCTTGCATTCGATCGCCACCGCTACAACACCCAGTCTTCAGCCCTCCATCCAGCTGCTACCCAAGAAAGCTACAGCCCAGACGGCTGTCAATGGTCCTTCTCTCCGAAAACAAAGAATCAGCGACTCAAGCCTAAGTATCCACAAAAGCCCTAAGTAAAGATAAAATTCTTTTCTTCTCAAAATTACGGCTACATACAATTAAATATACATATATAATTAACACTTTTGGCGGGAAAATATACACATATTCTCATATTATTCGTGAGTTAACGACGGACGACATATTTGTTTTGCAATACCGCTTGTCGACGGTAGATTTCGGCAAAAGTTCATCCACCAGCTTTATCGAAAACGAAACATACTCTTGTTCATACCCGCATATACGAATACATAGCATTAAATATATATGCGTGTTTCTATGCATATGTATATACTTATAGAAAATCCCGCCACAGAAGAAAACTAAACTAAAAAATTGTGCAAAACCCAGATTTGCTGCTTCTCGTATAAGTCAAATAATTATTGAAAATCATTGGGTGAATAACCAAAGTGCCTATATTTAGCTTCCCAAGTAAAATCACTATAATTCGCGTATATTCATTCGTACATATGCCCATTTAAATAGATAAAGTGGTGTTTTTTCGAACATTCCCCTTGCTCGTATAAGCAGTATCCCGTTCCCAGTTCGTTCGTTCCGCTAAAGTGCAATATATATGTACATAAAAAGTAAATAGCATACACAGTGGGCCAGATACGCATCTCACTGAGATATAATTATAAAATTGAATATATGCTCATTTATCAACACATTATATTTATTACACATAAAACACGTATATTCTGTGCTTACAGTGTGAGTTGAAAATAGTTTCGCGAGTAAACATCCCTACCCATTCAAACAAAGTGGGTTTTCCAACTTTTCTTAATATAAACTGGCCGCTCTCAGTTCAACCATATACCTCGAATTTCCACTTTTATATCCCTTTAAATGAGCTACTGAAATTTATCGCGGACTATTGTATCTTCTACATACCTCAAACAATTTTTTTTTTCCTACAAGCTCTCTGATCTCTGCACTCCAAACGTGAACTTAAATTCAAATCGGCACATATTCGAAGTAATAACCTTTCCATAACCGTAAATTCTCATACGTTTGATGTTATTAGCAACCCACACCGAAGACAAATCCAAAAGCCCCAAAATGAGTGATGACGAGAAAGTTCAAAGCGCTTCCACCGAATCACAACGCCCAACGCGTTCAAGTGGAAAGTCTGCAAAAAAACCCAAACCTTCGGTTTCATCCACTACGTTTATAGCAGAGACTGATAATTTTATGGATTATTGCACACGATTTAGATCAACCCCACTAGACGATAATTCTGAGTCTGCCCTAAATATTAAGAATTCTAACTTAGATAATTTCTGGACACGAGTGCAAAATTCATATGATATGGTAGTAGAGACGGATGAGCATGACCTTCCTGAAGATTTTAAAACTTGTGCCTACAGCAAATACCGGTCATGCCTCATCACCTATGAGGACACCAAAGCGCAAATCGGTGACCAGCTCCAACTCCTGCAACAAATGAGCATTCCCGTTCCTGCGCACCCTACGTCTCAACCCAAAGACGAATCTGGCTTTGGCTAAAAAGTCCCTCCTTGTGATACTGAGGTCTTTTACGGGGGTTATGAACAATGGCCGTCCTTCCGTAACATGTTCACGGCGGTCTACATAAACCACCCTAAACTCACAAAAGCGCAAAAATTGTACCACCTTAGGTACAAAACACAAGGTAAAGCCGGCCAGATCGTGAAACAATTCGCCCTTAGTGATGACAATTTCGAGCTGGCATGGGAAGCTCTCCGGTCCCGATATGAGAACAAGCGTGTATTAGTGGACAACCAGATTCGAGTTCTAATGAACCTAAAGCCAATTCAAGTGGAGAACAGTGAAGACATTCAAAGGCTTCAATCCACTGTTAACAACTGCCTCCAAATCCTGGCAACCCAGAATGTATCCACCGAAAGCTGGGATCCCATTTTAATATACTTAGTTACCTCGAAACTCCCCGAGAACACGGTTACTTTATGGGAACAGTCTCTAAGCTCAAGGAAAGATCTTCCCAACTGGTCCCAAATGAACCAGTTCCTCACCACTAGATACGAGGTAGTTGAAAGGGTCGACCAATGGCGACCACCCAAGGACAAGCCTAATTTTGCAAATAATAGCAATAAAAGGCCACCACCATCCCATACTAGGCCATTTATGAAACCACTACAAACCCAAAGTTCACAAAATAGATCCCATTCTCAGGTCCAATCACACCTGACAGAACAAAGAAAAAAGTTCGCTTGTGTTATCTGCAAACAACAAACCCATTCCCTCAGTCAGTGCCTCAAATATAAAAGACTCTCCATAAACGATCGTGAAAAACTTGTGATGGAACATAACTTGTGCACTAACTGCCTTTCCTCCACGCGTACCATCCAAGACTGTCCATCTGACCGGACGTGTTATAAATGTCAAAGAAGGCATCACACAACTCTCCACAAGGACGTAACCTCCACGCCTAACTACCATCAACCACAACCACGGAGAACCAGTTCTCAGGTTGCGACAGCTTTTGCTAACCTGCAAACGCCGGACCGCTCGGAAATCCAAGACGAGCTTCCCCAATGTTCCAATCAAATACAATCTCTTTACGCAGAAAATGAAAACCAAGTACTCCTCCCTACTGCCATAGTCCATGTAAAACATAGAGGTGAGCTCTTCAAACTGAGAGCACTTATTGATCAGGGCTCCCAACGCACCTTTATCTCATCGAAAGCCCAGTCTAGACTAAGGCTACCCTGCCAAGCTTCGAGTTTCGAGATCTCTGGTATGGGCGGAAAAATTGTCCAGACCTCAAACAAGTTGTGCTCCTTGGTCTTAGTCAGCTCTGATCTAAAGCGCGAAATCCCAGCGCAAGCGATAGTACTGCCCCAATTAACAAAATTGCTTCCAAAATTCCTTATAAGTTCTGAGCAAAAGAAGAAATGGTCCCATCTTGATTTAGCAGACCCTAACTGTCATTCTCCTTCCCAAATCGACCTGGTTATAGGCAGCGATATGCTTCCCCAAATTATGCTTGATGGGCTTGAAAGAATCTCTCGCAACTTACTTGCCCAGAACACCATATTCAGTTGGATCTTGAGCGGCCAGATCCCAGAAAGAGTTGCAACTTTCTCTACTCAGGTAGAAGAAGCCAGCAATGAGCATTTGAATATGCAACTCAAAAAATTTTGGGACTTAGAAGAAGTTCCAAAATATGAAGACATCACCCCGGAAGGCGA
>NW_016157241.1:400640-439143 GCF_001687245.7 Rhagoletis zephyria
AGAGTGCGTATGGCTAGATAGGGAGCACAATTAACGCCGAATGTGACGGTTTTCAGTTTATAGTCTTGTATTGGACCTGTGGATGCACGAAAGATAAGTCTTTGAAAGTCTTGGTCTTCTTCGTGTAAGAGTATTTGGCGATAAATTTTCTCCACATCACCATTGAAGACATATTGGTAAGTGCGCCATTTGAGAACTAGTAGCATCAAGTCGGGTTGTTGGGTCGGCCCGGTATGCAGAATATCATTAAGCGAGTTGCCGGTGCCCGATTTCTTGAATGCATTGAAGACAACTCTTACTTTCGTAGTTCTTTTTTCAGGCTTTATGACTGCATGATGGGGAAGATAAAAGGAGAAGTATTTTCCCTCTGAGGTTATCTCATACGAACTCGACGGTTCCATATGATTGAGGGTAAGATATTCCTCCAACTGTCTAAATTACCTTTGAGAGATTCTTCATCTGAGTTGTTGCAAGGCTGCGGTACGAGAATATCCTAAGGCGATTTTATCAGGAAAGCTTGACTTAAATGGGAGTCGGACTATATAACGTCCTTCAGTGGTGCGGGCCGTTGTTGATCTATAAAAATCTTCACATATCAACCACTCCAGTTTACTCATTTGGTTAAACAGGCACACAAGCCAAAGAAACAAAATATGACACATCACACAAAAAAAAAAAGAAAAGTCAGCAAAACATAACACATGTAAAACAAATGTAAACACAAAGAAGGAAAAAAAAAAAACCATAACAAACACTTCATGCAATAATGACAATATGAGCCGAAAAGCAATTAAAATTTTGTAAGCGCAACTAAGCCTTAAGTAGGTCATTAAGTCGTTAAAAATGGATATATAGAATTGACTGCAATTATATAGATCCATTTTTTTTTTAAGGCGGAAGGTGTAGTATTACAGTAAATACACCACTCTAATGCATTTACAAATATCGACCGCACACGATGTCAATGCCATCATGACCCACATAAGTCATAATGAACTCAGCGGGAGTTCAACACCAAACGTTCAAAGGCACAGTTCAGTTTACACTTGCCAATTGCATTACTCAAGACAGGCACACTGACCAACTCACGTGACGATCAGCTTAACAGATCGTCAGCGTCAGTTTGTCAGTGCGACTGCCAAAATAACTATGACACATATGCTGATTTAGCATACCATATGCACATTTGTAGTTTGTAAGTATTAGTGTAAATTAGTGTAAGAAATTTTGTATAAAAAGAAAGTAATTTCAAATAAAGAATCAATTCTTGTTGCACGCTACACGTAAGCATTTCTTTTATTTACAACACTCATTTTAAAAAATGTTTATTAATTTGATGCAGTTCTAACGTCGTGAATATTAAACACATGCTCGAAAGGCTGGTGAAAGAAAAGCCAAACACTCAGTTGGCACGATCTCTGAGAACAAAATCGTATGTTGCTGATAGTTTTAAAATATTTTAAATATATGTTATTATTTATTATATATATTGGCTCACAAACGCCCCTTTAGACAGTCGGAAGTTTTTAGTAAATCTGTAGAAAAATTTCTTAAATATATTTTATGTCAAAATATATTCGAAAGACTACACTTAAACCCTCTTAAACATTTTCTACTCCTGGCCAGTTTACCAAGCTGTCATACTCTGACGAATCGTTGAACCAGAATACCGTTGTACTCATTTTTACCAACTCGCTTTTTATAAACTCGCTTTCTTTTTTATTTCATTTTAATTTGCACAAATTTACATACATATGTATAAGCACACTATTTAGTTTGCTCGATTTGTAAACAAAACTTCTCAGCGGTGAAAAATATACTATTGTAAACAACCTAACCGAACGAAATTCACAATAGCGCTATTCTTCATCGAATGAGCGTCATAATACCAAATGAAAATTCGTTCGATCAGCACCTTCGACCACAGTCGAATGCAACTCATAATAGGGGCCTTACTTTTACATTTCTATGTGAGACTGCATTTTCAACAAATGCTTACATAAACAAGTAATTTGTAAGCAAAAAAACAAAACCGATTTCAATTCCCATCTAAAAATGTAAGATTATCGTTAATCTATTCATTATCCAATGATCGCATTTAAACCAAATTAGACCACCTGTCAGGTAACGGTAACAGTAATCGGTTAACGTGGTCCAAAGTTATGCGGAAACGTACATAGAAAAAAAATATAAAAAAATGTTCCGACGAGTTGATAACCTTCTTTTTGTGAAGTCGGTTAAAAACAAATACATCAGAAAGATTTCAGCGTCAAATGATTTCGAGGTAAAATTGCCCCCAATAAACTTAAAGGAAATAATGAAATCATCAAAGCAATTTCAGTCCTCACATTAAAGCTAAAGGGCATAAAAGTTTGCATTGTGTTTTCTTGTTTTCGTAGACATTTGAAGAGTAGGGGTGCCCCGAAATTTTTTTAGCACAACAAGGGTGCCGAGGTGAAATAAGTTTGGGGGGTTCCCAACTAAACTAGTCTAGTAGTCTAACTAAACCATAACTACAAGAAATTTGTAATAGAAATAACGGAACACATCAAGATAACTAACCGTTCAGCTATGGGAAAACTAAAAATGCAGTCCGATAGCACTTTTTACGCTGACTACAACTGTATAAATATTATTTGGCGCACTTAAAAACTAAAGAAGATATAAGAGGTTAAAACCGATTGAAAAAGTAATGATGTCAAACTAAAGCCAATTGAAATGTCTTCAAGTTGATATAAAAAATGTTTGTGCTTGTTTATATATTTATAAATGAAATATTGCAATACGAATATTAAACTAAAAAAGATTAGGAAGCTTACTTTTGAAAATATTCTTGAAGCGGGTTGCCACTTATTTGAAAACTTTAATTCAGTTAAATTTATAATATAAACTAAGTGTTGCCATATGGGTATCAAACGAGAGTATTTGAGAATAATAAAATTGCAACAGGCCGATATCTGTACATAATAAATGTTAAAGAAAAATTAATAGGGGGTTTATTAGATCAACAGAAGCCAAATATAAAATTTTGGTATGTTTGTCTGTATGTTTGTAAGCGTATCACGCAAAAGCTAACGTTTGGAATTAAATGCAGTTTTCACCGATGTACATATTGCTAAAGCTCTAATTGCAAATATAGAATCCATTTTTTTTTTTTTTTAGCTTATCGTCGATCATTATTCCTAGGTATTTAAACGTATTAACTTTTTCCAGTGCATCGTTGTTATATTTAGAGTTAGCAACGACCGTTCTCAAAATTTCGCCTTGATATAACCAAAAACTTAATTTTTTTTTATTTGTGTGTGGAAGGTTTTTCGCTAAAAAAATTAAAACTTTTCGTTGTTGCTGCCAACAAATTAAGAAATCTGAGACTTCACGTTTTACAATTTCATACAGTTCTCTTTACAATGTATTTCACTAAACTACTAAATAATGAAAATAAATATTCTGACCAAAAATTTACTCGGTATGTAGCTCGGGATATTCCTAAAATTCTTATACAGACTAAAACGTAAAAAACCAATATATCTCTAAAACCAATTACGCTGGGGAACTGAAACTTAGCACTGATGCATATATTGCAAATGCATTGGGAAAGAGGGCGTGGCTCCTTCCTTCCATAAAAACTGAACTTCTCATATAGTTTATCTCAGGAACGGCTAACGCTAACGTCCTGAAATTCTACACAGCTACATATGTTATCAATACCGTAATTATGGCGAAAAGTGGTAATTATTGGAAAGGCTGGATCGATATACATTTGCGTAAACGCGGAAGTATCATTCATGAATAGAGTTCCGTCAGATTGTCGGAGGTTATCTTACATACATATATGGTCCAATTACATGCTACTATAAAACTCGCTAGGTGGTGCTGGAGTAGAGTTATTTATAAATATCGTATTTATTAACCGATTCCGTTCAAATTTTAAATGTGAGCTAGTACCTGTATGATGGAAAATTCTTTTGATAAAATTTACCCGATTAGTACCGCTGCAGTTAAGGTTGAAATTCATAACACGTATTCATTTTATGGTAAGCAATGGTTTTGCAGAAAATGAACCCAATGGATGGCGCTGCAGCCGAAATGTATAGAAACCACGTGTGGTTGGTTTGCTTTGGACCTATGTTTAAGTTATACGAATTTAGTTTTCAGATGTCTAAATGAAGGATGGGGTTAAGTATTTCTGACGCACGATCATGCGGTCTTGTATCTACCCAGAAATCAGTTCATAAATTTTACCACGAGTTGTAAAAGTGGTGAATTAACAAGGAAAGATTACCGTAGGTATATCAAGTGCTTCATTTGAAAGATACCTAAGAGATCACACGACTCATTTAGCAATGTACCGGAAAATTTTTCATCCTGTGGGACAGCGAGGATTCTTGGCCCTCCTATAAAGAAAACGCACTTCTGTGTTCTTGAGTTTCCCTATAAGAACTTTTATTGGCATACGCATCTCACTAATGTTGTAGTTGCAAGATATACAAAAAGATTACGCATGATTGGCAGAGATCTCACAGGTGGAAATAAGACCATCAGTAAAGCTCATGCCACCAAAAGGGATTGGTATTCCATATGGCATCACAGCGTTACTATTATTCGCCTATGTGTGAGGAGGATACTGCACCTTAGTGGTTTCAACTTAAATAAAAAATTTTGACTTTACAGGCAGGGTTGCCACTGACGAAAAAAAATATTTACCATCGACTTGAAAAAAATCTACCAAATGTGGGAAATATCTACCAATAACTTTTTTATAATTATTTAAATAAAAACTATAGTTTTATTATTTTTTTATTTATTTCAATTAAAACTTTAGTTTTTTTATTTTTTATTTTTAGTTATGTTTTTAAGAACTTTTTATTTAACTAGTTATACGGTATTTGGGTCGTATTATTGGCATATTCTCTGTTTCCTTCAACCAAAAGCGGAAGTGATGAAACTAAAGGCAACAATGAAACTTTATTATTTGAAAAACTTCAACTCGAGTTATTATAGACAAATACAGTGACTCAAAAAAGTGATTTTTTTAATATTCGCAATATTTTTCGAGTAAAAATTTTTTGTTGCTTTAACTAAATCCATAAAAATCGAGGATTCAAACTATATACAACATATAGAAAAATTCCAAAAATTTTCGTCTAAATTTCGAATTTTTTACTCAGAATTTTTAGAACAATTTGAGGTATGGAGTTTTAAAGCAAATACTATTTGAGTATAGCCAAAAATGTGCTGCTTATAATTCTCATTGATTTTTTTAATTTTTTTCCATTGATAAAAAATGGCGTTGATTTAATTCTTGTTGCGAACAATCATGGTGCGTTATTACATACCTGTAAATTTTTTCTTTATATTTAAATAATCATTTAAAATATTTAGGCAATCAAAAGCTCCTCGGGATTCCAGTAAAATTAGTTTTGAATGGAGCGCGATATGTTCGGTTTATATCGATATACATTTCTACGTATGTAATTATATAAAAAGTATGCAAAGAAATTTTATTAATTATTTATTTAATTTTATATTTAAAGATAACTACGAAAAATAAATCGGGAACGGAAAGTTCATCAAAAATCTACCAAAATGAGAAAAAATTTACTTTTACCAACCCAAATTTTTTCTACCAATTTTGGCAACAATTTACCAAAGTGGCAACCCTGTTTACAGGCTAATTTTGTTTTAAAATGCTCTTTTGCATTGGCCAACGCAAAAGCTCTTATTAGGCGCCGCGAAGTAAGCGGGCATTGGCTAGTCTATATGTATAAAAATGGTGTGAAAATGTATAGTAATTCATCAATTGAGAACGGTTGGGCCGAATTGGGTGATTTTTTTTTCAGTTGTTCGTAATTGCCAGGAGAAGGTTTTTAAGAAAAAAATTTTGGAAAAACCCTCCGGTGGACCAGGGACCGATCTATTCGAAAAAATCGTATTTATGGTCCGATTTGATAAAAATTTGGTACGTAGGTCTTTTTGTCTATGTTAGCATATAGGATATTTTTTTCCGGGAAGTGGACCAGGGACCGATCTATTCGAAAAAATCGTATTTATGGTCCGATTTGATAAAAATTTGGTACGTAGGTCTTTTTGTCTATGTTAGCATATAGGATCCTTTTTTCCGGGAAGTGGACCAGGGACCGGTCTATTCGAAAAAATCTTATTTATGGTCCGATTTGCTCAAACTTTGGTACTTAGGTAGTTTTTTGCCTATGTTAGCATATAGGATCCTTTTTTCCGGGAAATGGACCAGGGACTGATCTATTCGAAAAAATCGTATTTATGGTCCGATTTGCTTAAAATTTGGTACGTGGTTAGCTTTTTGCCTAGGTTAGCACATAGGATGCTTTTTTTCCGGGAAATGGACCAGGGACCGATCTATTCGAAAAAATCGTAGTTATGGTCCGATTTGCTTAAAATTTGGTACGTGGTTAGCTTTTTGCCTAGGTTAGCACATAGGATGCTTTTTTTCCGGGAAATGGACCAGGGACCGATCTATTCGAAAAAAAAACGTATTTATCGTCCGACTTGCTTAAAACTTGGTGTGTAGGTAGGTTTTTGCCCAGATTAGCATATGGGATATTTTTTCCGGGAAGTGGACCAGGGACCGATCTATTCGAAAAAATCGTAGTTATGGTCCGATTTGCTTAAAATTTGGTACGTGGTTAGCTTTTTGCCTAGGTTAGCACATAGGATGCTTTTTTTCCGGGAAGTGGACCAGGGACCGATCTATGCGAAAAAATCATATTTATCGTCCGAATTTGCTTAAAAGTTGGTGCGTAGGTAGGTTTTTGCCCAGATTGGCATATAGGATATTTTTTCCGGGAAGTGGACCAGGGACCGATCTATTCGAAAAAATCTTATTTATGGTCCGATTTGCTCAAACTTTGGTACGTAGGTAGTTTTTTGCCTATGTTAGCATATAGGATCCTTTTATCCGGGAAATGGACCAGGGACTGATCTATTCGAATAAATCGTATTTATGGTCCGATTTGCTCAAACTTTGGTACGTAGGTAGTTTTTTGCCTATGTTAGCATATAGGATCCTTTTATCCGGGAAATGGACCAGGGACTGATCTATTCGAATAAATCGTATTTATGGTCCGATTTGCTTAAAATTTGGTACGTAGGTAGCTTTTTGCCTATGTTAGCATATAGGATCCTTTTTTCCGGGAAGTGGACCAGGGACTGATCTATTCGAAAAAATCGTATTTATGGTCCGATTTGCTTAAAATTTGGTACGTAGGTAGCTTTTTGCCTAGGTTAGCATATAGGATCCTTTTTTCCGGGAAGTGGACCAGGGACTGATCTATTCGAAAAAATCGTATTTATGGTCCGATTTGCTTAAAATTTGGTACGTAGGTAGCTTTTTGCCTAGATTAGCACATAGGATGATTCTTTCCGGGAAGTGGTCCAGGGACCGATCTATTCGAAATAATCGTATTTATCGTCCGATTTGCTTAAAACTTGGTGCGTAGGTAGCTTTTTGCCTAGATTAGCATATAAGATTATTTTTTTCCGGGTAGTTTCACTTCTTCTTCTTATCCGCCATGTTAGCTATCGTATTTTTTGTTGTACCAACTTTTTCAAAAAAAAGTTCAGCTTTTGACGTTGGAAAAATAAAACAAAGGAAAGCCAAACATATAAGTAGAGAATTTGTCTAATATTTTTAAATCATTTTCTTCATAACTGCTGCTTCCGTGGATATTGCAACACACGGAATAGATGTAATAATGCAGCTATAGGAGCCACCTCATACCACAGAATTTATCGGCCGCCTATTTAAATAGTATGGCTCGCTTGAAATATGTACATGAAGATGTATAGAGGTGCGCACACTACACCAACTTAATCCCTCCGACCAATTAGTTGTGGTGCAATGGAAAGACTAGCAAGCTCAACTAAATCGGCGGCCAATAAAGTCCGTGGTGTGCGATGGGTCTAAAACATTTTAAACAAGAAATATTGCAGTCACATTTTCGTTTTTAGGATTTTTATTCATGTGATTAGCAGTGGCAAGAATGTATGTATTAAATACGTAGATCTATATATATAAAAATGGTGTGAAAAATGTATAATTAATCAATTGAGAACGGTTGGACCGATTTGGCTTGAATTTTTTTTTTAGTTGTTCGTAATTGTCAGGAGAAGGTTTTTACGAAAGAAAATTGTGGGAAACCCCTCCGGGAAAGTCGGAAAATTGGAAAAATCGAAATTTATTTTTTTTGTATGGAATTTTGTGTGCAATTCCTTCGAATGGCATTCGAAAAAATAGAAAATTCTAAGTGGAAAACTCGGAAAAATCCAGAAAAACGCAAAAAATTTGAATTTTTTTCGGCGAAAGCTTGGAAATTTTGGATAATTTACTCCTACGTTTCATAACTGATTCGAATGGGTGCTGCTTTTTTGGAAACGTGTTTAGAAGAAGGAGTGCACAAAGTTTTAATTTTTCCGATAGTTGTCGCAGGAGTCGAGCTATGTTAAAAAAAAATGCAATTGGTTCGTTGGTAGCCTTTTGCCTAGTATAGCATATAGGATTAATTTTTTCCGTTAAGTGGATCAGAGACCGAACTATTCGAAACAGTCTTATTAATGGTCCGATTTGCTTGCAATTTAGTACGTAGGTAGCTTATTGGGTGGGTTAACATATATGATATTTTTTCTGATAGGTGGACCAGAACCGATCAATTCCAAAATATCTTCAATCGAATCGGCCTCTGTATAAAGTATTGTTAAATAGCTAATACCTGCATGTTTGCGGCGCCTTCAAACACCTTTCAAACTGTAAACCAATGACTCGATTCGATTGAAAATTTTTTGGAATTGACCGGTTCTGGTCCACCTATCAGAAAAAATATCATATATGTCGTCCTTGAATCTGTATAGTATAGTTGGTGGTAATTTACAAACTGGTCGAGTATCATTGATCCACATTCTGTTTAGTCACCATAAAGCAAGGACCGCAATGGTACTGTTGGTTGATTTAACGGGAGTAATTTAACTTTGATCCCTGGTGCTTCCGAATCGACGATTTTTAGCAATAACTCGGTTCCAGCGCCACTAAAAATTATCATTAAAATCGTTTCGGTCGTTTAGGAGGAGTTAAGCCACCAGAATAAGTCTTTTACATACTGACACTCTTCGGCATTTTTTCCCATACAAAAAAACTCTCACGTATTCGTTATACGGATAAAATGCGCAACATCATCAATAATATATCCAAAGTCTGCAGTAGGTGTCCAAAATTTCAAAAAATCGGTACAGCCGTTCGCGAGATCACCTCTTATAAAAAGAAGGAGCTTCTCTTTATATAATTAGTTTAGGTAACACAGGGCAACACCGATTTTGATGCGGCAAATGTTGAAGCTTGTTTTAATAGGTTTTGATTAAGAATACGTAATTATAATGTTTCCATCAGCTCCAGATTTTGAGAAAAATGTGGTGAAAGTGTAAAAACATCGCGTTTTTTGAAATATTTGAGACGCTCTAGCAATGAAACAACAGGTCACAGAACCTTCCACTTAGGCTTAAATTAAGGCTTGGACTTCTGACTTCAATCCCTGAATATACCATTCCTGCACCTTGACCCTAAGGTTACCTATAGTCATTTATTTAACAGCTAACACTGATTGTTACATCATTTTTGACGATAAAAAGTAAATGAGTATAGGTGACCATTAGGGCAAGGTACTTTCAGGGATGGTAGTCTGTAGTTCTAGCTTTAATTTAAGCCTAGGTGGAAGGTTCTATCACCTTTTGCTTAATTGCGGTAGGAACTCAAACTTCCCGAAATTAGTTATTCCTGTTCAACAAATGACCATAAGGGCTGGTTACTCCAACTCAACTTAGTTGAGCCAATTTTCTCGACTCAGTCAATAATAAGCTGTGTAAAACGTAGGCGGACTTAATTCCAAAAGTGGTTAANTCGCGTTTTTTGAAATATTTGAGACGCTCTAGCAATGAAACAACAGGTCACAGAACCTTCCACTTAGGCTTAAATTAAGGCTTGGACTTCTGACTTCAATCCCTGAATATACCATTCCTGCACCTTGACCCTAAGGTTACCTATAGTCATTTATTTAACAGCTAACACTGATTGTTACATCATTTTTGACGATAAAAAGTAAATGAGTATAGGTGACCATTAGGGCAAGGTACTTTCAGGGATGGTAGTCTGTAGTTCTAGCTTTAATTTAAGCCTAGGTGGAAGGTTCTATCACCTTTTGCTTAATTGCGGTAGGAACTCAAACTTCCCGAAATTAGTTATTCCTGTTCAACAAATGACCATAAGGGCTGGTTACTCCAACTCAACTTAGTTGAGCCAATTTTCTCGACTCAGTCAATAATAAGCTGTGTAAAACGTAGGCGGACTTAATTCCAAAAGTGGTTAAACTAAGTAAAGTTGAGTTGGAGAAACCAGCCCTAATGACCATCAAGCAAAGGTGCGGGAACTTGCTTTAATCAAAGCCTAAGTGGAAAGTTCCACCACCTTTGGTTTCTTTGCTAGAGCTACTCAAATATTGCAAAAAACTCGATTTTTTTGACAATTTGAACTCGTTTTTTCTTAAAATATGGAGCTGATGGTGACTTTTTGCTTACGGATTCGTAATCAGCACAAAAAAAACTGTCAAAAATAGCGTTAACATTTGCTGCATCAAATTTGTTTCCATTTTTGTTGGCCTCTGTATAAAGTATTGTTAAATAGCTAATACCTGCATGTTTGCGGCGCCTTCAAACACCTTTCAAACTGTAAACCAATGACTCGATTCGATTGAAAATTTTTTGGAATTGACCGGTTCTGGTCCACCTATCAGAAAAAATATCATATATGTTATCCCAGCCAATAAGCTACCTACGTGCTAAATTGCAAGCAAATCGGACCATTAATAAGACTGTTTCGAATAGTTCGGTCTCTGACCCACTTAACGAAAGAAATGAATCCTATATGCTAATCTAGGCAAAAGGCTACCAACGAACCAATTGCATTTTTTTAAGCATAGCTCGACCCCTGCGTCAACTATCGGAAAAATTAAAACTTTGTGCACTCCTTCTTCTAAACACGTTTCCAAAAAGCAGCACCCATTCGAATCAGTTATGAAACACAGCGGAAAATTGTTCACAATTGATTCAAGCTCCCAGCGAATTTCACAATTATCCGAAATTTTCCAAGCTTTCGTCGAAAAAAAATTCAAATTTTTTGCGTTCTTCCGGATTTTTCCGAGTTTTCCGCTTAGAATTTTCTATGTTTCCTTTCGAATGCCATTCCTAAGGAATTGCACACAAATTCCATACAAAAAAAATCAAATTTCGATTTTCCAATTTTCCGACTTTCCCGGAGGGGGCTACATAGGTACCAAATTTTAAGCAAATCGGGCCATAAATACGATTTTTTAGAATAGATCAGTCCCTGGTCCACTTCGCGAAAAAAAGGATCTTATATACTAACATAGGCAAAAAGCTACCTACGTACCAAATTTTAAGCAAATCGGACCATAACTACGATTTTTTCGAATAGATCGGTCCCTGGTCCACTTCCCGGAAAAAAAGCATCCTATGTGCTAACCTAGGCAAAAAGATAACCACGTACCAAATTTTAAGCAAGTCGGACCATAACTACGATTTGTTCGAACAGATCGGTCACTGGTCCACTTCCCGGAAAAAATATCCTATATGCAAATCTGGGCAAAAATCTACCTAAACACCAAGTTTTAAGCAAATCGGACGATAAATGCGTTTTTTTTTCGAATACATCGGTCCCTGGTCAAATTCCCGGAAAAAAGCATCCTATGTGCTAATCTAGGCAAAAAGCTACCTAGGTACCAAATTTTAAGCAAATCGGACCATAAATACGATTTTTTTGAATAGATGAGTCCCTGGTCCACTTCCCGGAAAAAAGGATTCTATATGCTAACATAGGCAAAAAGCTCCCTACGTACCAAATTTTAAGCAAATCGGACCATAAATACGATTTTTTCGAATAGATCGGTCCCTGGTCCACCGGAGGGTTTTTCCAAAATTTTCTTTCTTAAAAACCTTCTCCTGGCAATTACGAACAACTGAAAAAAAAATTAGCCAAATCGGTCCAACCGTTCTCATTTGATGAATTACTATACATTTTTCACACCATTGTTATATAACTATATAGATTGTTATTTCTTTAACAGAACTCAAACAAATTCAAATTTCAAACTTTGTTCAATATTTAAAAAAATTCAACAAACTTTCATAAAAATTGTAGGTTAATGGAGCGCTGATTGCCTGAAAAGCTTGGTATCTTTGGATATATATACATATGTAAACACATACCAAGCCCTAACTGCCAAAATAACGTACGCGAAATTTTTTTCACAATTTTCTTTTTGAAATATATATAACCCTCACTAAGTAGAATTCGCCTTTCTGTGTTACCGAAGAAGGGGGCTGAGATTTGCGCAGAACTTCTTTCACTATCAATAAATTCTTAAAACTCAAAAGCAAATATACAAAATCCATAATATAAATGTGCTCTAGGAATATTTCTGCATCTAAAAGAAGATTTTTAAAATATGTCGCTTGCGTTATTTTGGCGTTTAGGGCTCGGTATGTATGTTTGTACAGTTCTGCACATAAAATAGGCTTGGTAATTTTTTGTTGAATTTGGTAACTTTTCTGGTGATTTTGGTAAAAATAACAAAAAAAATTCTAGCAACACTGATCATAACCCTTACAAAGTAGAATTCTCCTTTCTGTGTTGCCCAAGAAGGGTGGCTGAACACCTTTTGCAGAGAACATCTTTCTGCGTAGGCGGCCTTCGGCCGCACTTAGGGATTATACCCCTCACGAAGTAGAATTCTCCTTTCTTTGTTGGCGAAGAAGGGGTGCTGAACACCTTTTGCAGAGAACACCTTTCTACGTAGGCGTCCTTTGCGGCCAAAGGGATTATATCCCACACTAAGTAGAATTCTCCTTTCTGTGTTGGCGAAGAAGGGGGGCTGAACACCTTTTGCAGAGAACACCTTTCTACGTAGGCGTCCTTTGCGGCCAAAGGGATTATATCCCACACTAAGTAGAATTCTCCTTTCTGTGTTGGCGAAGAAGGGGGGCTGAACACCTTTCTGCATAGGCGGCCTTCGGCCGCACTTAGGGATTATAGCCCACACTAAGTAGAGCTCTCCTTTCTGTGTTGGCGAAGAAGGGGGGCTGAACACCTTTCTGCATAGGCGGCCTTCGGCCGCACTTAGGGATTATAGCCCACACTAAGTAGAGCTCTCCTTTCTGTGTTGGCGAAGAAGGGGGGCTGAACACCTTTCTGCATAGGCGGCCTTCGGCCGCACTTAGGGATTATAGCCCACACTAAGTAGAGCTCTCCTTTCTGTGTTGGCGAAGAAGGGGGGCTGAACACCTTAACACCTTTTGCAGAGAACACCGTTCTGCATAGGGGGCCTTCGGCCGCACTTAAGGATTATAACCCTAACTAAGTAGAATTCTCCTTTCTGTGTTGCCGAAGAAGGGGGGCTGAACACCTTTTGCAGAGAACATCTTTCTGCGTAGGCGGCCTTCGGCCGCACTTAGGGATTATAACCCTCACGCAGTAGAATTCTCCTTTCTNGCTGAGATTTGCGCAGAACTTCTTTCACTATCACTAAATTCTTAAAACTCAAAAGCAAATATACAAAATCCATAATATAAATGTTGTTATCATTGATTATGCACTTTTCCAAAAAAGGTTTTTTTATGAGAAAATTATAATTTTTTTTTGGTTTTTTAATATTTTTGGCTTAAATATATAAACAAGAATACACGTTTTATATATCGACTTGAACATAAATTAACTGTCTTTATTTTGTCATAATTACCTTTTTAATCGGTTGCGTAGTTTAGAAAATATTAATATTTTAAAATATTACAATATTTTTTTTAACCTCTTATATCTTCTTTACATTTCAAGTGCGCTAAATAATAATTTATATAGTTGAAATAAGCGTAAAATGTACTATCAATATGCATTTTCAGTTTTTCTATAGCCGAACGGTTTGTTATCTTGATGTATGCCGAAATTAGCGCCACACGTTTAATGATGATGTTTGCCCCGCCATCCCCCCGCCAATACCCAATAAACATTTAGGTTTAAGCTCAACTTGAGGTTAAGTTGAGAACTAAGGTATTTCTCAAATCTCCAACGTTGTTTCTCAACAGACCTCAAGTGGAGGATCATAGCGTTCTCAACAAGAAGGGCATTTTTCTTTGTATGGAAAAAGGACTGTTTCTCAAGTTGAGAAAATGCTAGTTCTCAACTTGAACTCTAATGTAATTCTCCAATTGGTCTCGAGCATATCATTGAAATACTGAAATTGAAAGAGTAAAATACCTTACATCTTTTTGATTGAACCGACATATATAGATGAATTTAAATATTAATTTTATTACTCCTTTAGTATTATGTAGTTAATCAATATCGTATTACAATAATTCACTTCACAGTATACAGTCCGACAGTAGTTTTGCCACTTGATTCACTTCGCGCTTTATTTTCTTTCAAGAATATTTGAGGATACTGTGAAGATTATTTACTTTTCGTTGTTAGTTTTCCCCTCTATATAGCTTTAGTTTTTCACTTTATAATTAAAAATTCGTATCTCTATGGTGTTGGATATCAACTTGAGAACTATGAATTTCTCTAAGGTTGGAGAAATATTTTTTTGGTGTTTATTGGGTAAGTACATTAATACATACATATCTACTTATATGCATATTTGCATTAATTATTGCAGGTATGATGCTGATATCTATTCACTGAAATATTCAATATCATACCTATCTTCCAGTGTAAAGATGTACATATGTTTGAATATGGGGCGTTCCATACCAAAACGGACAGGGTTCACACTTCGTGTGTTTGCTTTGTTTCAAATTTTTTGGGTTGATGCATAAACATAAATAATAACGAAATATGAAATTTGAGCTTGATTAATACATTTTTAAAAACTGTACAACACAAAAACAAATCCATTTAATAGTTTTCCAAATATATCGAAAACGGGGGAGGAAAAAATTTGAATAAAATCACACATACACAAATCAAAATTCTCTATGAAAATAAATATTTTTTAAATTTTTCACATAACATTGCTAAAATTGACAAAAAAAAATTTGTTTTTGAAGATATGCCATTTCAAAAACAACTGAAAAAAATGACAATGGGAGCTCTGAGTATTGCGCAATATTTAAGTATAGTATTATGCGGTGCACTCTACAATAATTTGAGCTATGAGTTTTTTTTACACCGAAGTTGAGTAAAATCAGTACATTACAAATTTAAAATTTTTTTTTAGAATTTATTTGAGTATGCAGTTTTGTAGCCCATTAAGTTTTAGTGCAAGTTTAAAGCTACTGCTAAATTGCATTGATTTTT
Organism: Rhagoletis zephyria; assembly: GCF_001687245.7. NCBI lineage: Eukaryota > Metazoa > Arthropoda > Insecta > Diptera > Tephritidae > Rhagoletis > Rhagoletis zephyria. The sequence continues at coordinate 416,029 of NW_016157241.1, forward strand.
AATGTTTTTTATGCTGACGGCTTTTTGCAATTTTTTCTTTTGGAAGAAAATGCGCAAAACCGTTTTCAAAAAAAATTAAAAAGAAATTAACGCCGGTTCTGCAATTGCTTATAACTTGCACTTTATTGTACTAAAATTTATTGGGCTACAAAACTGCATACTCGAAAAAATAAAAAAAAAATTATAAATATTTTAAAATTGTAATGTACTCATTTTACTCAACTTCGGTGTAAAAAAAATTCACAACTCAAATAGTTGTAGAGTGAACCCCATAATACTATACTCAAATATTGCGCAATACTCAGAGCTCTCATTGTGATTTTTTTGAAATTTTTTTTTAGATGGCATATTTTCAAAAACTAATTTTTTTTATCAAATATGTGTATGTGAAAAATTTTTCAAGAAAAAAATTTTAAAAATATTTATTTTGGTAGTGAATAATATGTGTGATTTTTTTTCGTCGCCATGTTTTCGAGATATTTGAAAATTTAATAAATCGATTTGTTGTTGTTTTTGTGCTGTAAAGTTTTAAAAAATGCATTAATCAAGCCCAAATTTCATATTTATTTATTATTTATGTTTATGCATCAACCCTAAAAATTTGAAACAAATCAAACACATGAAGTGTGAACCCCGTCCGTTTTGGTATGGAACACCCCATATACATATGTATGTATATATGTATGTATACAATTGCACAAGCACTTACATTTTAAGTTAACCACATAAAACCACATTCTCAAATGTTAACTCACTATATCACGGTCACTTTTAAAATTGATCTGGCGTACTTTAAATTCATCAATGCAAATGTACATATGTAAGTCTATACTATGCATAACAGTTTTGTGACTTCCCTTACATATACCCAGTAGGGAAGTCTTTAATAATTAAACATTTCTAGTAGTACAATTTTCCTATAAGCAGCACTGGCGCGGCTGCAAGAGGGGAGGGGGGGGGGGGGTTTTTGGCGGTTTAAATCCCCCTGATGGAGGGAAATATACATGAAAATTTGTCATCATTTAGTTTGAGATGATAATGGTAAAAAATATTTTAAGATCTCAAATATTTAAGATCTCTTTCAGAGATAGTAGTCGATAGTTCTAGCTTTAACTTAAGCCAGGAGGGTTCTATGACCTTTTCGAGGGCTTATATTCAATATCCTCTATCTGTACTTTTCACAAGAATGAGATTCTGATATCAAAATCCACTTAAGACTTACCTGTCTTCGGCGATATTAATGCTGACCTTGTATAACGCTTGACACAAGAATTTACTATTAAATTGCAAAGCCAGAATTAACATCAGTGATTACAGGTAATACGTCGTTTCCACGCTTCGTAATTCGCTCTCCCATTCGTCATTAACCATCCAGTTACCCTTCGAATTACGTAATTCGCCATACAAAATTTTGAGAGCGGATTACCTCATTTGTAGGTAATTCAGATCGAACTACCATGCGAATGACGAGCGAATCGGTCCCAGATCGGTTCTTACATCACAATAGGGGTATTCTCGAAGTCTTGCACGATGCACGGATTGCATGAAATGCAAAAATACCATTCCAAATTTCGAAGAGTACGAGAGCACCACATTGCAAGTGGTGGCATGCATGGGTAGCAAGCAGCGAAATTATTTATCAAATACAATAACAAGAGACACCAAAACAAAGAACAAGTGAACGAGATGAGAGAAATATGTAGCAAATCCAACAACAAACCAACTAGCACAGGGTCGCATTTATCTTGATATGCTATTTTGCAAAATATATAAATGGGTTTCGACGTTGCATATTTTGCAGCGATAGGAAATGTTGTTTCCCATGTGTTTTGTTGATGTGTGTTTGCAAGTTATGCAATCCATGCAATCCGTGCTACGTGCAATGGCTTTGCAAGATTTGGAGAATACCCCCAATGTAGTTTTTGTGAAAATTGCAAATAGAGGGTATTGAATATAAGCCCTCGTTTTGTTTCTTTGCTAGAGCCTGTAAAATATTGCAAAAACGCGATTTTTTAACACTTTGGCCTCGTTTTTTTTCAAAATCTGGAGCTGATGGAAACTTTATACTTCGGATTCGTAATCAGAAAAAAAATCTATCAAAATCAGCTTTAACATTTGCCGTGCCAATTTTTTTTCTATTTTTTTTGGGCTGTGTTATCCATTAAAAATGTGCTAATATTCAGATTTCCGTTTTTCTACGTACATTTTTCCTTATGTGGTCCATAATACCTTTCGCTCCCCTATTTAGTTTAGTTTTGCAAAATAATTCAATGAATCACTCATGCGCAGGCATGGGCATATTACGAGCACACAATGGGCTAGCCTTTCTCAATATTCATCGCAATCTGGATGTTAATGTTGACTCAGTATTAAAATCATTTTTATCTATACTTCGGTGAATTGCATGTGACTTTTCTTTGAGTTGTGCTAAATTATATTCACATTTAAATACAATATGCTGAATACCCTATGTAAATAAAACAATGATATTCTTGGTTGTTACGAATGACTGTACATACATAAAACCCCCCTATAGCAAAATCCTGCGGCCGGCCCTGAAGCAGCATCACGTTTAGCTCACTTTTGCAGCGTTATATTTTATTCCATGCAGCTCTATAAATTTATAGCTAAGAGAGGGGAAAATATACATAATAATGACAGATATGTACATATGGTTCGAATCGCGCTGATCCGAAATTCATGAAACCTTGTAGAAAATATAAGGAAGGCGAACTAATAATAGTTCGAAGGGTACTTTGGCAAAACCTCGTATCGCAGAACTGACTACTACTTCGTTCCTTGTAAAATTAATTCAAAATAGTCCTCAAAATACTACTACGGTTCATTATATATTGTTCTTAATTAACTAAAAAGTATTCAGTCGTTAATATTCGGTAAAAAAGTTATTAAAAATGATTTTCTATATTAATAGAGAGTATTTTGTTAGAGAGTGATGTTTGACAGTGTTTTGAGATAGGAGGTTTTGCCAAAGTACTGTCGGTTTGTGAAGTAACCTTTTTTTTAGTTTTTGTAATAACTAATTTTAATCATGAATTCAGTAGCCCCCTACAGGGAATGTAGTTCATGTGTGATACGGTTTTTTGTTTTCATGGTGCAGGCAGCCAATACTGGTACGACCCACAATTGCATTGCCACTGGATGCGTTGGAAATAATATGTGAAGCAAATTACAACGTCTTGTCAGTCCTAATCCGACTTTGATCGTGCTACGTGAATCTGCTCTTTATTAGAACGCAATTAAATTAAAAACGTAGTCAAGTTATCGCGTTGTTTGTTAACAAGGATTCTTCAAAATGATGTGTCATTTCAGTTTTGGCAAATGTAAACATTTAGTTATGCTTTCATTATGGTTGGGATTTTTTAGATCAGCAGTTAAATAATTTTTCATTACACTTGTTTGCAATAAAATTCTACTGGCCTACTAAGTCCCAACATAATTACGGCAAATTCCACGAAACTACTTATTCAATGTGAAGATACTATCGGATGTACATAAATATAAGTTTTTGAGCTAATTTGGAATTTTCTTGCGGCATCAGTGTTACAGTTCAGTCCTAATGCCCTTGGAAATTTCAAATAATGACACAACGTAAAGCAAAACTTAAATAAGTAAATTGTTGCACATCAAAGAGTTTACCTTGAGGATTTCATTTTGCCATTGGCTTCCGCGCTTTTTTATGGAGGATTCTGCCTTTTGTACTTTTGAGTTATCAATCATCTCACCTTTAAAACAAACACGGGGCGTATAAACATTCATACCGACAAAATTTACACAAATTTTACTTGAATACAGCGTGCAAATAAAAAATGAAACAACTATGTTCCGAATTCCACAATCCGTTAATCTAGGGCCAGTGTACCCTATTCGCGATAACTCTTAAGCACCAAACCAATGTGCGAACCATAAAAATAAAATTATGTACACATCTATGTATATACTGAGTTGCGCACTAAGCATTTATGTATATCGAATTCTTAGACCTAAAAGAGTAAAAACAAATTTATGACGATTTTTTCGCATAAGTAAATTCATATGTAGGACTTATCCCAACATTAATGCAAATATTTTTTTCTTCATGATTAAACTCACTTACTAAAAAACTACTGTTCTACCCGTTTTTGACTTAATTGCGTTGAATCTTGACGATGGACAAGCAGTTATATTTCCGGATATTTTAATATAGGTATCAAACGAGAGAAGTTGAGGTAAATTTTATTTCGAAGATATTTTCGAAAAGGTGCAGAAACTCAAAATTAATTTAATTAACAAGTTTAATGTAATATTTTAATATGGGTGTCAAACGAGAGAGGTTTAATAAGCTTTACTTCTAAAATATTTTTTAAGGGATTTGCAACTTTCTCTAAAAGTTAAAATCAATACAATAATTAAGTTAACTGAAGTCTTTTATTATCGAAAATAGTTTAGGAAGGTCGTTTATCTTTATGTGTATTTTTATGCCACCTAGTGTTGCCAACCGTACTATAATGTATAGTATTGTTACGGTGACCATTCGTACCGATTTTGGCGGGACAGTACCGATATTGAGAAAATTGTTCAGATTTTTCATATTTGTACCGATTAAGTCCCGATTTTCATGGTTTTCTTTATTAATTTATTTTCCCTGTACTCTGGCCCAAAACGTGGCAGCACTTTCGTTATGACATACAATATAAGGGAGCCATAAACATAGCCAACATCCTTATTTTCTATGATCTTTTTGGACCACGTTAACCGATTTCTATAAGGAAAGGTAACACATCAGAGGTGGTCCTATTAGGGTTGCCAACATTTTCTAAGAAATTGATAGTACTTTTTCAAAAAATTTTCAAAAAATCTGAAAAAATATAGTACACTTCAAATATATATAGTTTTTTTTTGAGAAAAAGTAAAAAAGCTTTTTAGGTGTACATCTCTTTTCTTTCTTATGCATTTCCTATATAAAAAAATATATTTCTTTGAAAGTATCATATGCTTTATCGCTATCAATATTTAAATTAATATAAATCAAAAGTCCATTTTTTATTAGTGAGATATTCGCTTTATTTCTCTCATCTCACCATTTCGAAACCTTAATAGAAAATACTCTTTCTGTGAATGCCGAAGTTGCAGGAATAGAGAGCATAAGCGAAATAATTTTAAGTAAATTTGGCAAATCTTTCTAAGTATTTTTAAAAATGTTGCAACATTTCTCTCTTATAATAGACTGAAATATATTTATATTTATAATTGAAGAAATATAGTATTTTGCATACTATATTTTTTCCAACAGTATATAGTACGGAGACCCAAAAAATAGTACAATACTATATTTTATAGTACGGTTGGCAACCCTTGCTCCCATACTAGTTCATTGGATCATTCAGAAATTTACGGTACTTTTGAATTTTTATATGAGAATCAAACTCGGTTTTCTTTTTTGCTTAAAAATTACTTGTACAATTATTTGTTGTTTTTTTTTTATGAAACGATTCTAATTTGAATTTAGGGAAATTATAAAAAATAATACTAATAATTATGGATATGAAAAATCTAATTTTTAGGTACAGTGTCGAAAATTTTATGTTTATTTGGCGAATATTTAATGTTTATTACTTTTTTATGAAAGTACAGCTTGTTATCTAACAAAGAACATGTAAGTCAAAATTTCACCCTTTGTACAAAAATTAACAAAATTCGACAAGGTTTCGTCTAAATTGTGAGCTCATTCAGAGTATGCAGTTTTGTAGCCCATTCATTTAATCGTAAAAATTTTACGAGCTAAGACTTACCGTGGGTTTTTGTAATTTTTTTTTTGTCGCTCACTTTCTCTATAAAAAAAATGTTTGAACATACTTTGTGTGGAATAATATGCGAGAACAAAAAATTGCCAAAAATCAATGCTAAGTCCAAGCTCTTTCAAAATTGCACTTTAAAAAAAGTATAATGGGCTAGAAAACTGCATACTCAAAAAAATTCTAGAAAATCTGATTAAAATCTTGAAATTTTGATCAACGTTTGTAAAAAATCGTCAAATTTTTATAAATGTTCTACAAAGTTTTAAATTTTGATTTACATGTCTTTTAGATAGCTTTTTAAATAAAGAAAAGGAGCCAAAACTTGCTTAAATTTTTTTTCGCTATTTACATTTTCGCCACTGTATATATTGTATGATTACATTTTTGCGATAATTTTTCAAGTAATTCTCTTTGGTTTGTTTTAAATAAAACTGTATTAAAAGATGTTATGCCTTTTTACTCTGAAAACAAAATTGTGGGTTAGGATACGATGCTTTAGAAATGTCTCGATTTTTGGCCAGAGAAATCTGGCCACCTTAAGTATTGTACTGTTTTTCCGGTCTGCGTACTATATACTGTTGGAAAAACTATAGTACGCAAAAATACTATATTTCTTCGATTATAAATATAAATGATTTCATTAATTTGCGCAAGAAAAAATGTGTAGTAAAATGGACGACTTTTATACTGAAATTACAATATTAAAAGAAATGTTCTTTAAAATAAGAGGTCATAGTGAGTTTATTAATAGAACCAGAGCTCAAAAATAGCAATTAATTACCAAATTCACTTAAAATTATTTCGTTTCTGCTCTCTATTCCTGCAACTACGGCATTCCCAGAAAGAGTTTTTTTCTACTATTATTCACTATTAAAATTGCGGTAAAGCATATCGTCACTAGACACGAATAAGGGCACGCTAGTGTTTCGAAGAAGAAAAAAGACGCATACAAAAAATGTTACGAAAAAAGGCGCTTAAGAAAAACTTCGGCGAAGAAAGACGTGTAACTTAGTTGACGACGGAGAAAGACGCGTAATTATAGACTTATACTTGGCCAAGTACTGTCACTTCAGGATTATTCCTCAAAAACTATTTACGGAATGTACATACTATTACACCCGCAAACATAGTTGACCGCGAAATTTAGTTTACGCGTCCTTCTTGGCCGTCAAATATTTTATCGCGTTTTTCTTCGTCGTCAACTAGGTTAAGAGTCTTTCTTCGATGAAGTTTTTTTATGCGTCTTTTTTCGCGGTCAACTTTTGAGCTCGCGCCTTTATTCGTGTCTAGTAACGATATGATACTTTCAAAGAAATATATTTTTTTATAGAGGAAATGTATAAGAAAAAAAGATGTATATTTAAAAAACGTTTGTACATTTTCTTTTAATTTAGGGACGTTTTGTTTCGTTCTGAAAAAATGTGTTTAAAGAGCAGATACAATTTAAATCTGCTTGAGAAAACGGTACTTAATTAGTTAATTGAAATATTAGGTCCAATCATGTATTCCTCAGTCTTAAACTAGTACGACCGTCAAAAAATAAAAATTCGCTTTCTAGTAAAAAATGGTAACTTCTGACAAGTTCATCGTGACCTCCAAATTTTTCTTGTAAAATTTTGCTTATCTCGCGTGTACCTAAACACACTTACATAGCTCACATATCGCACTCGATCTTAAAAAGTGGCACAACCCAAAATTACACGTTCGTCAGGAAATTCGAAAAAACTATTTCGTAGCACATGCTAATTAAATGGGCAAGGCAGACTTTACCTTAGGTGTTTTCAACAAATTATTAGAAAAATTTACTCCAAATTTTGCTTAAAGGTAAATAAAAGCTCTGTGTACATCTCATCAGACTGTTATCTTCATCTTCATCTTTGCATTCATCTTCATCTTCATCTTCATCTTTGCCTTCATCTTCATCTTCATCTTCATCTTCATCTTCATCTTCATCTTCATCTTCATCTTCATCTTCATCTTCATCTTCATCTTCATCTTCATCTTCATCTTTATTTTTATTTTATTTTATTTATTTTATTTATTTCTTACAGCTTATTAAGCCTAGTTTATACATACATACTTCTTCAAATATACTCGTTATAGCCTAACCTAAAATATGTTTTAAGACGCTAGAAAATCGCGATGATTTTTAAAATTTTTTTTTTAGCTGACGGCGCACAACAGCGTTTTCTTTAGAGCTCTTGTTAAAAATCGAAAATTTTAAAAATTCTGAATAAAAAGTATGGACATTTTTGGTTATATTTGGGACAAAGTTTGAAATGTGGATTTACTATATGGTGCCTGGGGTTATATTATTTACTTATTTATTTATGCCTAATAACAGAATGTTTTAACAAACATTAAGAGTATAATTAAATATAACAAATCAGTCTTAATATTATTTAATATTACTACTTAAAAGTTGCGTTTATAAGGTTACAAGAAATAGAGATAGTGGGCAGATATTATTGACCGGACATAAGGTAATTTTCCAAATATAATGCGGTTGTACTAGGATTGGTAAAATCCATTTCTAACAAATTTGAGAAATAGTTGTAGTCCGATAAGGTTCTGTTTAATGGCGCGTTTGCACCATAATCCGTTCTGCTTAACCCAACCTTGAAGACATCAAAGCGACGCAAATTACGACTCGGAACATAAAAATGGATTCTCTCAAGTAAGGACGCACAATCAATTTTTCCCGAGACAATACTCAATAAAAACGAGATAGCTTGACAAGTTCTCCGATTGTGCAGAGTAGGTAAACTAATTAGCCGACAACGGGAGACATAAGATGGCAATGGTTCAGTAAAGTTCAAGGAACGTAAGGCAAAGCGTATAAATACCTTCTGACCTTTTCCAAACGATTGATATGAACTGCGTGACTCGGTCTCCAAATAAAGGCAGCGTATTCCAATTTGGAAAGCACAAACGCAGATTATAGCATCTTAATAGTATAAGGGTCAGTGAACTTGGAAGAATGACGCCTAACGAATGCCAGCATGGCAAAAGAATCAGCAATAGTTTTGTTTATGTGCAGAGTGAAAGTGAATTTTGAGTCGAAGTGTACTCCAAGATCTTTAGTCTCACTTTTCGATTCAAGGACAATATCTGCGATGGAGTAAGATGTCGTAAGAGGTACTTTTGATTTATAATAGGATACTTTGTGGCATTTATTGATGTTGAGTACCCTCAACACCTCAACGATTTTGAACACACCACGTATAAAACCTGTTAAGCTGCGATTGAAGTTCGGCCGAGTCTCGTGAGCAACTGATTTCCGAATATATTTTCAGATCATCGGCAAACAAGAGAAACCTAACATTTGAAAGACAGGAGCTGATGTCGTTAATGAAAATAATAAAAAATAATGGGCCTAATATGCTTCCCTGAGGAACCCCTGAGAGAGCAATAAATGGCTTGGAGGAGACACCATCAATAGTCACCTTGCTAGTTCTCAAGCGCAAGTAGGACCTGATCCACTCCAAGAAACCTGAGTGGATTCATAAACATTCTAACTTTGTTAATAAGATATTGTGGGAGATTTTGTCGAAGGCTTTCGAAAAATCTGTGTAAATCACATCCAGTTGAAAGCCATTACGGAAAGTTGAAAAGCAATCATCGGTAAAAACTGCAAGATTTGTCACCGTGGATCTACCAGATACAAAGCCATGTTGGTTTGGGCAGATCAAGTGCTTGACAATAAAATAAAGTTTAGTTTTGACGATATTTTCGAATATTTTGGCGACTGTGGATAATTTACTAATCGGCCTATAGTTCTCAACATCGCACTTATTGCCTGTTTTGAAGGCTGGCATGATTGACGTTCTCTTCCAAGATTTTCAATAGGGCTTCACTAGGGAAACACAATTTTTGAACAAGATGGCTGAAAAGCGTCCATCTGAGATGAGTTTTTTATGTTTTTGATACCCTCGATAATATCGTCTTCCGTTAAAGAAAGCGAACCCAGGTCCACAGTAGAAAACGCGCTATTTGAATAGTTTTTTCGAATAATTGACAGTTCATCCCCCGACAGGTCATTATCCGATACAAAGTTAGATGAAAACAAATCTGCAAAGAGATTTACAGCCTCGGATACAGAAGCCGCATAATATTTTTTATAAAAAATAGTCTTGGGTATACTTGAGGCAGATTTCCTCGATCTGATGTAAGACCAAAATTGCTTTGGACAAGCCTTAATATCAGATTCGAAGTCGCGAATGTAGTTCTTGTAACGGGTCTTATTTAGTTTACAGAACTCATTTTTATTGAAACGATATTTACTGAAATAGCATTGCTTTTTTGTTAACTTAAATTTTCTGAAAAACTTATTTCTCAAATTTTGTAGGCGCTTTAAATCCTTCGAGAACCAAGGAAGTTTGTAGATATTTGGTTTGAAAACTGGCACGTGCTTTGAGCAACAGTCAGATAAATAGGTTTTGAATAAGTTAAAACAACCTTCGACTTTGGTATCCTGAAACAAGACATCCCAATTTATGTCACTTAACTCTATATCCAGCGTAGCAAAGTCACAGCGATTATAATTGTATGAGATATTTTTTTGTTTTAGGGGGTCATCAAAATATTCAAAAAATTCGAAATCTAATTCCAGCGGTAAGTGATATAAGTTAGGAGGAGATATCGAAGACGAAGGCTGCGATATTACAAAGTTTATATTGTAGGTTACAAAGACTAAATCTAGAAGACGATTTATATTGTTTACAAGGCCATTTATTTGTGTTAGGACAATACTTAAGAAGTTATCAATAACATAAGATTCCATAGGACTGTGTACATTTGTAGGAGTCAAGAATAGATTATTATCTAAATACCACCATCATAAGTTACTTAGGTTAAAATCACCAAGCACGCAAAGTTGACTATCACCAAAATTTCGATGGAGAGCTAACACATTGTCATGCGACTTATATAAGCTATCACAGCTAAGCGGAGGTATATAAGAAGCGCAGATATACAGCAAACCCAGGGAACCGCCAACACGAACACAGAGTTGATCTAGAATCNACAGTCACGACACAGGTAACCAATATGCCGGTTGGCTGCAAACAACCTCACGTCATATTCCGTGATAGGACCTTCACAACAGGCCCTATGAAAGCGCTTTTTACAAAAGCCATTACACGGCACAACTGAAGAATCACTCCTTGAAAACATTTTAGTGCACTTTCCACAAAAGGCAGCCATATTTAAAATATGTATGTGTCTTTAAATATTTGTAACATGAAGAAAGAAATTAGAGAGTAGTCAAAAACACGTCTACACTCGATGACACTCACACACTTATGTGATGACACTCACACACTTATGTCAACGGAATAAGCTACTAATATGAGCAACCAATTTTAGTAATGAATAATGTGTAAGCTGACCAACCGTCCTCCTTTGAGGAGGATTGTCCTCCTCAAACGTGATTTGTGCTCCTCAAAAATGTTGTCCTTCTCTGTCGTCCTTTTGAGCAAAAATGTCCTCCTTGTCCTCCTTTTCAAGTTTTGTAGCAGTAATGGACTNATTAGCGATGGCTTAAACGAAGATAAATGGAGCCACTTATGACGCGCTACTACTCCCAGATCATTGTTATTATTACGTCCTACCACAATTTTTCACTGCTTGGACAATTTCTTTCGTTCCACAGTAATCCAATTTGCACCTATTGGCGGCTGGGTAGTAGCAGAATTAACAGCATTTTAAGAGTTAGCATTTACAGAGTTAACAGCATTTACAGAATCGTCAACCCTGTTAACATTTACNCATTGGAGCGCAAATCTGCTTAAAAATGTTTAGAAAATGTGTTATTTCACATCCAACTATGTAATCAAATTTTTTAATTGAAAAATCGAAATTAAAGACAAGGATTTCCGCTCACAAATCAAACATTAAGTTGAGGAATAATTCNACTGCTTGGACAATTTCTTTCGTTCCACAGTAATCCAATTTGCACCTATTGGCGGCTGGGTAGTAGCAGAATTAACAGCATTTTAAGAGTTAGCATTTACAGAGTTAACAGCATTCACAGAATCGTCAACCCTGTTAACATTTACATCAGTTTCGATTTCCGCAACAGCGCCGATAGCAGNAATTATGAACACCCCTAATCACAAAAAGATGAACTATAAAACGGACACCGACAATTGCGCTCACGTTTATCGCAATTTAGTTCTAACGCACAACAACAAACCTACAGTGTAGGTGTCGTGTGATCGTGTGTTCATGTTNACGTAGCTTAAATTAGTATTAAGGGCCACTCGCTTTGCAGAGCCAATGGGAGACGAAGCAGATGAACGAGCATCGTTTACAGCGATCATTTGACAGGTAGTCGATAAAGCAGAATTTGTTTCGGAAGCAATAGTATGAGCTGTGTTATTGCCATGGTTGCTTGTTGACATTCTTCCACCATGTGCAAGAGTCGGACGACTAGCAGCAGAGTTAAGCATAGATGCGCCGCGATNTTTCAGCACTTCATGTATTGTTGTTTGTATAAAAATGTTTGTTTACAATTACTGTATTTTAATTATTAGTTTTCCTGTTTATGTTTAATATCTTCTTCGTGCTTGTTTGTTATTATACATTTTAACATATGATTAGTCGACCGGACAAAGCTAATAGTGTAAGTCGTTTTAATGCANGCATAAGCAATTCGACATCCGAAAATCGGCAACCATTTAAGCCGCTATTGTTGTTGTGAGCGATTACATCAATAACAGCACGTTTCAGGGCACTTACTTCAGTAGTTAAAGCATCAACACTAGTGGCATTGTTGTTGCCATTTGAAGATAANATATATAAATATATGTTTTCCTTTTTTAGTCCTGAAAATGCCTTCAGACTGAAGGCGAAATATCGACTAAAACTAAAAATTAAATAAAACAGAAAAACATTTAATGTTTTATTTAAAATACGGCCTATAGCTCAAAAATAAATTATTAAATATACTAAACGGCCAATAAGCCACACAATCATGTTCGAACGGAAAGCACACCGATAATATAAAAACAAGTCAAATGTTTACACTAACATAAAAAATAACTATAACAACAAGACCAGGAAACACATCAAACGCTACTAAAATATCACACAGCAAATCACAAAAACAGCAGAATCTACCAAATTCTTGGAAAACTGCAGAAGAAGCGGCTTAAAACCCGATTTTATCAACGATGCCACTAAAAATATTGCCTACATCATTAGCAACAACACCAGCAACAACAAGATGTCAACACATATCAACAATTCAGTGTCTGCATATGTCCAGAAAGTCCAAAGTAAATTAGTGAATCTACTTATCAACATAAAACACGAAATACTTCGACGAAAGAAAAAAGAGGTAAACACACTAAAAGCCCAGATTGAACAACAACTAAGTATGCGCGATTCAAATGCGTTTTTCGAAAGTGAAAACAAAATAATCAACACTCTCACGACAAATATTAAGAAAAGACAAACCAAAAACTATAAAAAGCTAAGGGACAAACAAAAACAACTACTTAACATTAGGGCTGTACCAGAATGGTTTCAAAACACAACAACTTCACAAATTCCAAATGACGTTCAATGGCTCTTATCCTTAGGAGCTAAATTTGCCTTACCAATGACCAAGAAAGATTTTCCAGTTTTTAAAATTATTGCAGATGGGGAAAGCTGCATACAGACGAATAAAGATAAAGAAAATCAGGAAATAGAAAGAAATAATCTGACGACATTAATAGGAGACCACCTCAATAAAATGACAATCACCATTAGAGATAGATTTATTCGTGATACCCTACATTCTACTAAGACGTTCCTAAAAANCATTAATAGGAGACCACCTCAATAAAATGACAATCACCATTAGAGATAGATTTATTCGTGATATCCTACATTCTACTAAGACGTTCCTAATAAACAATGACCAACTTTTAATTCTCAATACGGACAAAGGAAACGTAACTGTAATGATGGAAAAATCGGAATACGATATAAAGATGCAGAAAATAGTCAATGACATTTCGACATACAGGGTTTTGAAACGTGATCCCACGAATAAATTACAAGCTAAAAATAACGAAATTGTAGAGAAAATGTACACAAACAAAGTGATTGATTTAAAAGAAAGGAATAACCTAACTTGCAAAACGGCCCATCCCCCTAGAATNATATATGTTCTCCGTCCTATAACCTATGTAAATATGTTGTCCGCGTGATCAAAAATGTAACAATGTCCTACAAGTTTAATGTGAAAGACGCAGTCGAGTTTAAAGAAAAGTTCGGAAAAACATATGTATATTTACGACGATGAAAGTCTTGTGTCATTTGATGTCGTCTCGCTTTTTCCAAGCATACCCGTGCATTTAGCCATAGAGATAATAGATTCCAAATGGAGTTCAATACAAGAACATACAACTCTAACCAAAGACCTTTTCTTAACCATATTGAAATTTTGCATTAAAGAGAATCGCTATTTCAAATATAACGACAAGATTTACGAGCAAAAGTCAGGAATGCCTATGGGTTCCCCCGCTTCACCGGTTATCGCAGACATAGTAATGGAGGAATTATTAATCAAATTTGAAAATGACGCCGAAAGCAAACCCAGATTACTAACTAAATATGTCGACGACATCTTTGCAATTGCTAAAACAGAAAATATTGACAAGATGCTTAACACACTAAACAATTACAACAAGAAAATAAAATTTACATTAGAAATAGAAAAAGATGGACAATTACCCTACCTGGACACCCTAATAATAAGGAAAAATAACAAATTAACAGTTGACTGGTATAAGAAACCTACAGCATCAGGGAGGCTCATTAATTTTAACTCGAGACATGAGAAGAAAATAATTCGAAATACCGCCANCATTTTAACTCGAGACATGAGAATAAAATAATTCGAAATACCGCCAAAAATTTTATAACAAGAGTCCTCACGATAAGTGACGAAAATTATCATAAGAAGAACATTGCCACTATCAAAGATATCCTGCAGAAAAATGAATTTCCACATTGCTTAATTAATAAGCTTATCCGCGACTTCTATGTCCAGACCGGTAAAGATGAATCAAATAGTGACGGGAACAACCAAATGTATAAATCGGCAACATATGTACCAGGATTATCTGAGAGAATTAAATACTCAAAAATATATGACAAGGACAATTTCCGCATAGCGTTTACTTATGACAATACGCTGAAACAAGTTTACTCAAATACCAAAGATAAAATTCCAATAAATGAGAAGTCTGATGTAATTTATAGAATACCATGCAGTGGCGACGCGTCCCACGTATGCGATATGGTATATGTGGGGACAACAAAATCGAAATTAAAGACAAGGATTTCCGCTCACAAATCAAACATTAAGTTGAGGAATAATTCGGCGGACAATAAGACAGCCTTGTCATCTCATTGCCAGGATACGGGACACTATCCNCGTGTCGTGTGATCGTGTGTTCATATTTAACTCATCGTCCGTCCGCTGCCAATATTTCTTCGGACAACAACATAGCTCTGCTGAGATGACATACAAACATTTCTTAGTCTTACTTTCCAGCACTTCATCTATTGTTGTTTGCATAAAAATGTTTGTTTAAAATTACTGTATTTTAATTATTAGTTTTCCTGTTTATGTTTAATATCTTCTTCGTGCTTGTTTGTTATTTTACATTTTAACATATGATTAGTCGACCGGACAAAGCTAATAGTGTAAGTCGTTTTAATGCACTTGTGCATATGTATGTTTTTGTTGGTTTATATTGTGATGTTGTATATATTGTTATTGTTATATATATTGTTTTCCTTTTTTAGTCCTGAAGATGCCTTCAGACTGAAGGCGAAATATCGACCAAAATAAAACTAAAAAGTAAATAAAACAGAAAATCATTTAATGTTTTATTTAACATACGGCCTATAGCTCAAAAATAAATTATTAAATTATACTAAACGGCCAATAAGCAACACAATCATATTATTACTAATAATCAGGGAACGGATTTTTAGGACCTTAAAACCTATAAAAAAGGCAAAATAAAATAACGAAATAGGCAGGAAAAGGCACTAGGTATTGCAAAAAAAAGCAAAATAAGAACAATCAAAAAATAGATTTATTTTAGAAATGCTTATATTACAAGTAAAAAGAGAAAAACTATGAACTAGTTCCGTTATATGAAAAATTTGTACTTTGAATCTTTGACTATTTTATCCTCTCGAGTTTCTAACTCATAAAACTTTTATCTGTATACATAGTTGTAGTAACATTGAACCACACGAAGCATTTTGAAGTTTTCTGGCAGTATTTTCATTTGATTTTCGCGAATAAAGGCCTTGAATGTACTAAATGTGCGCTCGACGTAAGTTGATACAAGTGGAGCCCAATTTAAATATGGAACGTTTGAAACGTTCATATTATCAGGAATAAGGGCGTTCTCCTCGCCCTTTACAATTTTATCCACACGCCTATTGTCTTCAAGCCTACGTTAGCTGAGAAAACGGATTGAATTTTTCCAACACCAATTTGGTAAGAGGTCCATGCGCTATAGGCCGCATGGGCATGTGTATATTTTTTAATCTAAAAAAAAAAAATTATAAATGCTACAATCACTTTTTTAAAGGTCGAAAAGGCAAAAAAGGGCAAATATCTTAAAAATGGCAAAAAAGGGCAAATATCTTAAAAAAGGCAAAAAAACTCAACATCAAATGTGTATATATGGAATCAGGGAAAGCTAAATCGTGGACATTCTTAATCGAATATACTCTATCTCTTTAGCAGAAAAAAAGAATGTTTTCCCAACCACAATTAGCGACTTTCCGCATATCCTACAACGCACTTCATGACCATTTTTGCCAATTTTAATATTCATAACCTGAAGATAATTTAGGTAGGCTGTCTTAAGTGAAGCCATTCTAAAAGACTTACCCAACAAGGACTGAAAAAAGTGCTTATACTTACTTAAGTATATGTTTATATTACTTAGCATTACAAAAAAGATTCAATAGGAATTGCAAGTCTAAATGAAACAATTTGATATGAACATTAAATAAATTCCTTAAAGAAGTATGATTTTTATAAATTAAGAAAAACTTTAAAAGAACTTCTTCAAACGGCGTCCTACAAAAGCCCTTCTGAAAGCTCTTTTTTTGAGTAGCGAAAGCAGAAGCCCTCCAATTTGCCGCTCCATAAAAAAAATGAAGGAGAAAGGAATAACTTTCAGAAAAGCCTTTTGGATAAGATTTTAGCTCCTGATATTATCTACTGGATAGTATTTCTGTATGACCCCTCAGTCGTGTACCTGATCAGGAACTTGCACTTTTTCGGCATTCGCCTGAAAAGAAAAGATTTTAACCAAATAAACAAAACAGAAAGAAGATATTCAACATGTTAGAAAACACGTTTTGGTTTCAGTTTTCGATTTTTTCATAGCAAAAATCTGCTAAAAATTAGAGGAGTGTCTGCATTGACCTTCATTAAAAGATCAGGACAATCGAAGTGTGGGCCAGGACTCCACGACAATTTGTCTAAATCAGGACAAATCCTGTAAAACCAAGACGTCTGGCAGCCCTAACCTAGATATTAAAAAAAAATAACATAATTATTGGAAAGGGGAAAAATTAGATTTCGCAGGCCTGTTTAATCCAATCCAAAACAGCTATTTATTTTTAAATATTTTCTTATAAAAATATAGTTCATTCTATAACAAACACCGTAAAAATTCACATTTCAAACTATGTGAAAATATAAAAATTCAGCGAATTTTTGCCAAAATTTTAAACTTTTGTTTAAGAATTTTGGGAAAAGTTTTGCGTATGTAGTTTTATAGCCCATGCAATTTTAGTAAAATAAAGTGCGAGTTTCATATGTCTATAAAATATCGTTGAATTTTGGCATTTTTTTACGTTGTCACTCATTTTCTTCCATACAAAGTATGTTCGACATTTTTTTATATGGAAGAAAATTAACAACACTGTCAACAAAAAAAATTGCCAAAAATCAACGGAAATATGTTTCGGTCTTATAATTATGTAACGCGGTGTACTATTAACTTGTTTGACTTGTATTTAGAGCAAATTTGAATTGTTTTTGTTTCTTTTAACAATGTTAACTTATTCGTTATTTACGTGTTAAATAAATATAAAACAAATTTTTTGTGTTTTCAATATGGAGAATTTGTCCTCCTGGTATGCTAAAAAATTCTGGTCACCTAATAATGTGGCCAAATTCCGAATCGTATCAATACATGCTACGGTATAAAGGCCGTTTATGCATATGAAGTGCGAAGCAAGCATCCAAACGGCGATGCACTGAATTCGATCTAGTGATGCGTTTCGGGATGAGCTTCGGCTACTTTACGGATGCGTTTGGGAACGGTATAACCATGTTGGCGTGGGGAAACAGTATACTTTGTATGTATGTGCATTGCGATTGGTAGACCGGAAGATTGCCCATGTATCACTAAATTGGAAGGCTCCTACAATAATTAAACAATTTTTTTTCAATTCATCCATATTGCTGCATTTAACCTCATTTGGCAATTCATTATAATATTTTAATCCTTTGTAATACAAGTTACATTTATCTGCTTCGGTTTTGTAAGCAGGTAGATTAAAGTAATTTCTATTACGAGTATTTATGGAATGTACGTTATTAACATACTTAATGTTGCTTTTCAAGTAATCGTTTAAGTTGCCATCTGTAATATTCTTGATAAATTTCATTGTATAGTAAAACAGCTGTTGTTTAATGCTCAGCCAGTTTAGAGTAGATAGCATATCTCTGATAGGGGTGTCATAGCGTTTAGTAAGAATGAATCTCATAGCTCGGTTTTGTTGTTTCTGCAATTTATAAATCTGACTATCTCTCATTATGAAAAATATGGTGGGACAGTAAATGAAATGAGGTTCAATTATGGATCTATATACCATGGCTTTGTACCTTTTACTTAAGTATTTGCAAGTTCGTTGCGTAAAGTATAATTTTTTGGCTATATTTCCGACCGTGTAATCAATGTGTTCATTAAAGTTCAATTTATCATCGATTTTTATTCCTAGGTATTTGAATGTATTAACTCTTTCAATTGGTTTAGGTTCTGCAACTTGGTGCTCTCAAAATTATGTCTTGATATAACCATAAATTTAGTTCTATCGACGTTCAATTTAAGTCGGTTTAAGCACAGCCAGTTATATACCTCGTTTAAATCATCTTGCAACTTAGTGGATATTTCAGAGATATTATCTCCACTAAGCATAAGCAGCGTATCATCGGCAAATAATTTTATATCACAGTTTTTAAGGCAATCAGTAATATCATTAATATAAATATTGAACAAAATAGGAGCTAACACAGATCCTCGATTGATACTCTTTTTCTATCAGACAGTGTTGATCCGATTGCTGTTCTTTGATTCCGATTCTTAATAAAGTCTTCAAACCATTTTAGTTCAATACCGGTAATACCTACATTGCACACCTTTTTTAGTAACAGATTTTTGTCGATCGTTTCAAAAGCATGTTTCAAATCTAAGAAGACAGCTATTATATGTTTATTCCTGCTCAAGTCTTCTTTCCAGTTAGCAATAACCAAGTTCAGAGCACTTTCGCAGGAATACCTTTTACGAAAACCAGATTGCTGTGGAATAATAATTTTATTATCTTCTAAGTACTGTACAAGTTGGTTTTTCACCACTGTTTCTAGTATTTTTTCGTCACATGGTAATGTATTTATGGGTCTAATCTCATCGGCTCTGATAGTATTTTTTATTTTCTCTATTGGTACAACAATCGACGTTTTCCAGAAGTTTGGAAAATCACCTTTCTCTAAGCTTTCATTCACAATTTGAGCATAAAAGTATCCAGTATAAGTTATTGAGTCTTTAATGACTCCTTCAGATATGAGCTTTTTTCCACCAAATTTGTTTTTGAATTTGCTTACTATATCGAGCCCTAACCGCCAAAATAACGTAAGCGACATTTTTTTCAAAATTTTCTTTTTGATGCAGAAATATTCCTAGAGCTTCTAGATACATTTCTGCATCAAAATTAAAATTTTGAAAAAAATGTCGCTTACGTTATTTTGGCGGTTAGGGCTCGATATTCAGAATGTCGATTGTAGATATTTTTTGGAATTCAAAAGTAGAGATAATTTCCGTGATTACGAAGTCCCCAAATCCAGCACTTATATTTCTGCTGATTTACATGACACTATCAATAAAATAGTTGTTTAGTGAGTGCGCTATTTCACACTCATGTGTGAGAAGTTGGTCGTTTATTAATATTCTTTTAAAGGCATTGGTTTCCTTAGACATAGATATGCACTTTTTTAGGTATTTCCACATAGCTTTGCTGTCCCCGATATTACAGGCAATTTTAACCTTTATTAACCTTTTGTATCTACGCTGGGTAATATTCTATTCATTCCAGTCGCCTGTTTGTAAAGCAATGTTGTAAAGATTCAGTTTATGTTTGTTGAGGTTTGCTAATTCAGAATCGTACCACTTATTCATCAATTTAACGCTGATTTCTTTAGAGTATGTCATGGTACTCATTACAATTGATATATTATTATATAGAAAATTTACCTTATTTTCGATACCCATATTCTTGAAATCACAATATTTGAATTGTCGTAATTGGTTAACAAGACTATCGCTTGAGTAATATTCGCAAGAAGTTGTAAGTTTTCTAACTCTCATTTTAAATATTTTTTCCAATTTTATTTTAAAATTAATGGTTTCGTGATCCGAAATCCTATCTTCTGCCAATCTTTTACAGGAAATAAATTCACTATTCGTAAATAACAAATCAATCAATGTTTCTGTGTTATCCCCTTTTCGATTATAAAAATCTATTTTTTGATCCATAGCAAAAGACCGAAATAGGTCAACTAACTGTTTGCTATAAGTGGTGCTTTTGTACAAGTTTATATTGAAATCCCCGATGAAGACTATATTATTATGCGTTAAACCGCTATTATTCAAAATTTCGTGTAAGTATGTAATAAAGTCTGCATCGCTCGAACTAGGCGAATGGTATATAAGACCTGTTTGATATTTAGGAAATATATTTATAATTTTTTATATTATACACCACAGATTTTTATCAAACGAATGGTTATAACTTGTTGCATATTCAATTGAATCCTGAATCGGACAACAACATTGCTCTGCTGAGATGACATACAAACATTTCTTAGTCTTACTGTTCAGCACTTCATGTATTGTTGTTTGTATAAAAAAATTTTGTTTACAATTACTGTATTTTAATTATTAGTTTTCCTGTTTATGTTTAATATCTTCTTCGTGCTTGTTTGGTATTATACATTTTAACATATGATTAGTAGACCGGACAAAGCTAATAGTGTAAGTCGTTTCAATGCACTTGTGCATATGTATGTTTTTGTTGGTTTATATTGTGATGATGTATATATTGTTATTGTTATATATATTGTTTTCCTTTTTTAGTCCTGAAGATGCCTTCAGACTGAAGGCGAATTATCGACCAAAATAAAACTAAAACGTAAATAAAACAGAAAATCATTTAACGTTTTATTTAACATACGGCCTATAGCTCAAAAATAAATTATTAAATTATACTAAACGGCCAATAAGCAACACAATCATATTATTACTAATAATCAGGGAACGGATTTTTAGGACCTTAAAACCTATAAAAAAGGCAAAATAAAATAACGAAATAGGCAGGAAAAGGCACTAGGTATTGCAAAAAAAAGCAAAATAAGAACAATATAAAAATAGATTTATTTTAGAAATGCTTATATTACAAGTAAAAAGAGAAAAACTATGAACTAGTTTCGTTATATGAAAAATTTGTACTTTGAATCCTTGACTATTTTATCCTCTCGAGTTTCTAACTCATAAAACTTTTATCTGTATACATAGTTGTAGTAACATTGAACCACACGAAGCATTTTGAAGTTTTCTGGCAGTATTTTCATTTGATTTTCGCGAATAAAGGCCTTGAATGTACTAAATGTGCGCTCGACGTAAGTTGATACAAGTGGAGCCCAATTTAAATATGGAACGTTTGAAACGTTCATATTATCAGGAATAAGGGCGTTTTCCTCGCCCTTTACAATTTTATCCACACGCCTATTGTCTTCAAGCCTACGTTAGCTGAGAAAACGGCTTTGAATTTTTCCAACACCAATTTGGTAAGAGGTCCCTGCGCTTCTATAGGCCGCATGGGCATGTGTATATTTTTTAATCTAAAAAAAAAAAAATATAAATGCTATAATCACTTTTTTAAAGGTCGAAAAGGCAAAAAAGGGCAAATATCTTAAAAAAGGCAAAAAAGGGCAAATATCTTAAAAAAGGAAAAAAAAACTCAACATCAAATGTGTATATATGGAATCAGGGAAAGCTAAATCGTGGACATTCTTAATCGAATATACTCTATCTCTTTAGCAGAAAAAAATAATGTATTCCCAACCACCATTAGCGAATTTCCGCATATCCTACAACGCACTTCATGACCATTTTTGCCAATTTTAATATTCATAACCTGAAGATAATTTAGGTAGGCTGTCTTAAGTGTAGCCATTCTAAAAGACTTACCCAACAAGGACTGAAAAAAGTGCTTATACTTACTTAAGTATATGTTTATATTACTTAGCATTACAAAAAAGATTCAATAAGAATTGCAAGTCTAAATGAAACAATTTGATATGAACATTAAATAAATTCCTTAAAGAAGTATGATTTTTATAAATTGAGAAAAACTTTAAAAGCCCTTCTGAAAGCTCTTTTTTTGAGTAGCGAAAGCAGAAGCCCTTCAATTTGTGCCGCTCCATAAAAAAAAATGAAGGAGAAAGGAATAACTTTCAGAAAAGCCTTTTGGATAAGATTTTAGCTCCTGATATTATCTACTGGATAGTATTTATGTATGATCCCTCAGTTGTGTACCTGATCAGGAACTTGCACTTTTTCGGCATTCGCCTGAAAAGAAAAGATTTTAACCAAATAAACAAAACAGAAAGAAGATATTCAACATGTTAGAAAACACGTTTTGGTTTCAGTTTTCGATTTCTTCATAGCAAAAATCTGTTAAAAATTAGAGGAGTGTCTGCATTGACCTTCATTAAAAGATCAGGACAATCGAAGTGTGGGCCAGGACTCCACGACAATTTGTCTAAATCAGGACAAATCCTGTAAAACCAAGACGTCTGGCAGCCCTAACCTAGATATTAAAAAAAAATAACATAATTATTGGAAAGGGGAAAAATTAGATTTCGCAGGCCGGTTTAATCCAATCCAAAACAGCTATTTATTTTTAAATATTTTCTTATAAAAATATAGTTCATTCTATAACA